>NC_064848.1:102559089-102739089 GCF_024139225.1 Suncus etruscus
AGGTTGGGATAGTTCCCTGGGCAAAGACAGCTTAGATTTTAGAATATAAATTGACAGCAGAAAAGTGCCAGCAAAGAATATTATAAAATACAAGGCAAGCAAACAAGTTCCAGGAATGAATTAAGTAAAACGTTTAGGATTTTCTAGATGTAGAGGTAAAAACATAGGCAAAAATAGAATAGGAAACTGTTATGACCTTACCATACACTTTGTGGGCACTTGCTGATTGATTCTTTGCAATACACCAGTCTCTATGCCCCATGTACCCATTGAATTTTAATGTGCTTACTAATAGTTTTTAATATCTTCATCAGCTTAAATAGTAACTCATGTGTTGTTGGAACCAACAGTGAAGCAATATAGTATTTAATAAATTACCAGCCTGTGCTCTCAATTTTGGTTGCTCATATCTTAAAACTTGGATAATCCATGTCAGTGTGTGTGTATGTATGTATGTGTGTGTATCTCATTCTCTGTGATCAGCCCACCCATACCCTTTCACTGTCACCGTAGAATCATTTTGGCAGGATTATCGAAAGTATTAAATCTGAGCATAGGTATCTTTGTCTTTTTATTTACTAAAAGCATACTAAGTTTCTCCAAGGCATAAGAAGTGCTCAGTTATTTGATAAATATTCAAATGAATAAAGTTTTGAAATTTGGAGACAGCTTTATGATAGGTGTAATGAACATAAAGTCATTTAATTTGGCTGCATAGAAGGTGTATAATAGGCTGATACTTACATACATAAAAATTCCACATTTAGAGCTTAGAAAATAGAGATAAAAACATTCATGCTCTCATAATATGTCACATAGTGTGAAACACTATTTAAAGTGTATGCATAATACAGAAAAACAACAGGAATTTTATTTAAGAAAATCAATTTTGCATTAGAATGCTTTGTGAGTTAGCATTTTATTTACTTGCCAACATCTTGCAGATAAACCTTTAAGAATAAAGGAGTTTTGAAAAAAAAATTTGATTTTCACTCTTGCCTAACTTTTCTTTTATGAACTTCAGATAAGATAGGAAATGAAAATGCTAAAATCTTTAAAAATTTAAGGATATGAAGAAACAGTAATCATCTAACAATATGCAAATACTTCAGATATGAATAATATCAGGTAAAAACTGCCTCTCCAGAGAAGTTTCATCTTTATAATAACAAAACCTTTAGAATGTCATTTGAGGCATTGAGGAATAAAGATATTCTCATTCAAATAAATACTGATTTGTCTACTATATCTGCATATTACATGGTATATTTCCTTGAATTTATATAATTTTGGCCACATTCTAATAAAATGCTTTTATATTAAAATATTTTTATATTAAAATATTTTAATGATTTTTTCCTTATATGGAGTAAAGATAAACTCTACTAGAAAAGGATTAAAACTCTTTTCTTTATTCTCTTTTTGTTTTTTTGTTTTTTGTTTTGGGTCATACCCAGAGGTGCTCAGGAGTTACTCCTGACTCTGTGCTCAGAAACCGCCAGGGCAGTCTCGGGGGATGGATGGGATGCCAGGAATTGAGATCCATCAGGGGGTTGGATGTATGCAAGGCAAATGTCCTACCACTGTGCTATCGCCCTTTTCTTTATTCTTTAATTCTTTTGGTGAGCCACACCCAAAGATACTCAGGGGATACTCCTGGTTCTGCCCTCAACAATTGCCCCTGGAAGTACTCAAGGGAAGAAAAAGGATGCCAGAGATTGAAACCAGGTCAGCCACAGGCAAGACAAGTCATCTAACCATTGTATTTTCTCTCTGGCCCCTAGTCCTTAAAATTTTCAGATGTACCATCAAAGTCATCAGTCCTTCACATCAAATCATAACATATATCCAAGAGATGAAATGAATGAGTTTAAGTTTGATATATCTATGTCAGTGGTCAGCAACCTTTTTTTTCAACTGAGCCAAATCTCACCAAAACCACGATTGAGATTTATTTTGAAAGCCACACAGGGCACGCACTGACAGAGGCTAGAAGCAGAGTCCTGACTCCTGGAGCGGCCGCCCGGAACACAGAAGAGCCAAATTAAAAGTGTAAAGAGCCACATGTGGCTTGCAGGCCACTGATCTAGGTGGTTTATCATCTTATTTATGTCAACTAGTCTTTTAAGTTTCTCTCTCATACTCTCTAGTTATTTAATTTAGTTTATTTATTTTCTTTTAATCACTAACACTTAAAGCTTAAATCCCTGACCTAAGACTAGATTCCCACTCTGAAAAAAATGTATTTCCCCTCTCTTCTTAACAGTCTTTTAATTCAAACACCACTACTGATGCTTAAGGCAGAAATGTATGGGTCATATGTTTCCTCAGCATAATATTTAGAAATTAGAGAGGTTAATTATCCAAAATCTGCATTTGAATCTGTCTACTCTGTTTCATAATGTAGTGATATCTCATGTTGGCCTACTAATTATTTGCTCAACCTCTTCTAACACAGATCTGCTTTCAGTTCCATGACACTCTGATTCTTTCCATTTATTCTTTTTCTTTTCTTTTCTTTTCTTTTCTTTTTTTTACATTTCTTATGACTTTTATTTAGTGACATAAACATTTCCAGAATTCTTGTCCCAATTAATGAGTATATTTGGTTTGGAATTGAGCACTTCCTGAAGTGATTTGAACCACATTTTCATATTTCCATTTATATTTTGGACTCAAAATTGATCAGAATTACCTTACAATTCTACATTTCCTTTTTAATTTATCCAAAACTTCTTTATTTGTGAACTTGCTAGAATTTCTTTTTTCCCCTCTATTTTACTGTTTAAACTGTATTTTTTAACTTTAATTTTGTAAATATTTTTTAAAAAACAATATCTTTACTTAAACACCGTGTTTCTGATTCTTTCCTGACTCACGCTTGATCCCTTTGCTTGGAACAGGTTCTTTCTTTTTATTTTTTGATGTTGTATAGAGTTTATAAGTACATATACACATGTATATAGATAAGTGTACACAAACATTTATTGATAAATAACTGTGGAGGTTTCTTAAAATATACAAAACTTCCCATAATTTAGTGTGTGTATATTTACTTTGTAAAAGGTTTTTAACTGTGATAGTGTAGTATATGTATAGTCCATATTTACTATTTGGTCATTCTTTATACAGTTGAAATGAGTGGGAAAGTATTGGTGGTGGCAATTTTACTGTTCCTCTAGCTATAGTTGGTTTATAGTTTTGCCAGTTCAGAAGTACATATTAGGTACCAGTCATAATTTTTCATGCTTCTCACTTAACTATCATATTCCAGGGTGAACCCCCTGAGCCATCTATCTAAAACCGGGCACCTTTCTATTTTTCTCACCTTCTCTGTCCTTTCCTAGCTTATTTTACTTTATTTAATTTAGTTGTAGTCTTTCTAATTCATATTCAATAGCTAAGCCCTAGAATATGAAAACTATTAGATAAGCATTTAATAATAAATAATGGTCTTATAAGATATGTTCTGATAATATTTTTAAATATTCTGTTGTAAACAAAAATATTATAGAACAGGGGCCAGAGAGATAGTACAATAGTTATGCATTTGCCTAGTATTTAGTTTACTACCAAAAAAAAGACAAAATAATAGACCAATAGCAAACTTCTTAGAGAAAGCTAAGTCAGTTTAAGCTCTAGATTTCATTTGTATTGCTCATAACCAGATAAATAGATAAATATGGAATATTATTATGATTTACTCAGAATTTCTCTTTTAATTCTAAAAGTTATATCATGTTGTGTATAAGATAGTGACTAAAACATCTTGCTGGCATGTGACCATATATTTAATCCTTTGTGTTGCTTACATGCACAGAGCCTAAATTGTGTTGTGGTTGTCAGCTCTGCTGTCTGAGATTTGGGATACTGAAAAAAAAATTCTGGGCTACACCGCAGCAGGAATGTGTGAACACTATTAAGGGTGCTACTCTCAACAAACATTGCAGCTAGAAAGATGTATGAGAAAGCATTGTGTAAAAGTGCAATCTTTGAGGAGAATATGTATGAGTGTCCCAATGAGTTCTGGTATATGCTACAATCAGGGCAAATTTGAGTACAACAACTAGAGTTTGATCTGTGACAAGTGCAACTAAGGGGAGTGGGATTCCTGAAGTCTACAAATGGCCATGTGTGCAAACACTCTAACCTGACATATGATTCCCAATAAGCACCAGGGCAGAAATATGCAATTACAATTAAATGTGTAACTCCTCATCATTGTAACAGAGCAGGGAAATTCGGAAAACTATATATTGGAAGGTTTACTGGCTCTCTTTTAGTTAATGCAATTCTTAAAATCCTATATGTACAATTCTATATTTTTCAGAAACATTGGTACTAAAGTAGCACTATACTAACAGTTACTGGCTTACAGTTATTTTGATTCAAAAATTTCAAAATTGAAGTTTAATTTAGGCAACCACTATTTTTCTTGAGAAAAAAACCTGATTATTTTCTACTACACATTAATCCCTAGGCTCCTTTAATTTGAGGTGATTTTTTTTCTGCTACATTTCTTTAGTGTGTTCAGTATTGTAAGAACTTTTATTTTTCCAGAAAATGACACTAATTCTGGAAATAATATATTGTCCATTTATTGTTCTGGCAAAGACAACGTAGGGCAAAAGATACTTCTGTTTGGATGAAGATAATGAAGATGACAGAACTTTTTTCCTAGTGTATTTTTTATAAGGGCTTTTCTTAGTGATGCTTGAGCTGGCTGTGTGTTTGAGTTCAGAAGTCTTGAGAAGCAGTAGGGCTAGCTGGGGGTGCCCTGGTAAGTGAAGTAAATCAGAAGGATAAAAACAGTAGAATGTATTCTCATTTATATGTGGACTATAAAGAGACAGAACACTGGGATAAAAAATCATTTGGAAATAAGTCATCTGAATAATAATAGCACTGAAATTACCAAGGTGAAAAGGGAAAGGATTGGAATATTTCAATGGGCTATGGTGGAGGTACAATGGCACCTTGGTGATGGATATTGTATCTAATATTGTACATTGTAAATCATACTAACACTTTATAAACTGATTAATATCAAGAAATAAATATGAATTCATGGTTTTGAAAAACAGGAATGATGTCTAATAACCTTACCTCAGAGCATGAAGATCTTTTTTTATTCCTCAATACTTTTTAAATTATGTAATATAGAATCTCATTCTCAATTTTTTTTAAAATTAAGTTACATATGCAAACATTGTATGTAGTGTTCCTATTAAGCCCAATTAGGTCAATGTAGTTGTTAATGTTATTCTATGCTTCTATATGCTTAATTGCATTTTGTTTGCTATTTCAAATTAGTTACTCAAATAAGTGGGTTAAAGTCTCCTCTATGATTGTGGATTCATATACTACTTGTTTTAATCTGTAGTCTTTGATGTTAGAACTGAAGGCATTTTAAATTTTAAATTAAAATTAAAATTGTGCTGTGAAAGTATATGAAAATTAACCTTTTAAGACTTACCTGAACTTAACCCTTAAATTGCACTGAAATGTACATTTTTTCTCTTTTTTTTCTCTTATTGGTTTTTGGGCCACACCCAGTGACGCTCAAGGGTTACTGCTGGCTATGAGCTCAGAAATCACTCATGACTTGGGGACCATATGTGACACTGGAAATCGAATGGAGGTCCATCCTGGATCAACTGCATGCAAGACAGACCCAGACTCCAGACCCAGAAATGTACATTTCTATATTTTATAATCCTACTTCATATCTTTGTCCAATATTAATAAAACCATATTACTTTAATACTTTTATGATAGATTTATACTTTCACTTTGAAACTAGATATGTTCATATACTTAAAGTGTTTGTTTTGCAAAAAGAGTATGTCAGCATTATGCCTTTTTATCTGGTATGAAAAATTATGTATCTTAATTGAGTTCATTATGTTAAATATAGTCGCTATTTTAATTTTAAGTACATTTAGGTATGTGTATTATTTATTATACTGTTTACTTTATAGTCTTTTGAGCTTTATTTGTATTCATTCATTTATAATGTATCATTATCCCATTAAAAAAATTAGTTGGTTCATTCCCAAAGGTACTTTTTCTGGGCACCACTTCTTGTGATACTTATCTAATAATTCAGGCCTGAGAATTTTGCACTTGTGCCTAAAGGTGCTGGGGACTATTCGGACTATATTTGGCAAGTGGTTCAGTTGGAAAAGGGAATATACATTGCTGAAGGTAGAATTTTTAGCCTTACATAAGCACTACATCCTTTAATCTATCACCCCAAAATCAGTTTATATGTTTTGGTTTGGCTTTTGGGCTATACCTAGCGGTGCTCAAGAGTTACTCCTGCCTCTGCATTGAAGATTCTCTACTAGTGGACTCAGGATGGGATGCCAGGGATCAAACCTGTGCTGGGTACATGCAAAACAAGTATATTACTTGCCATACTATTTATTGGCTCCCTTCAACATTCTTTTTTTGGGAGAGGTAGTTTTTTGTTACACTCAGGTCGCTCAGCAGTTACTCCTGGTTGTGTACTCAGATACTGCTCTGGCTGGCTTGGGGGACCATATGGGATGTCGGGATTCGAACCTTTGTCTGTTCTGGGTTGGTTGCTTGCAAGGCAAACGTCCCACTGCTGTGCTATCTCTCTGGCACCAATATTCTTTTAAAGGTTTAAATTTTTAATGGTTATAATATTGGCTAAAATAAACATTTACTTCTTTCTTTATCCTTGTTTCTTTTTTCTTTCACTTCTTTCTTTTCTCTCCTTCCTTCCTTCCTTCCTTCCTCCCCTCTCTTCATCTTTCTCCTTTCCTTCCTTCCTTCCTTCCTTCCTTCCTTCCTTCCTTCCTTCCTTCCTTCCTTCCTTCCTTCCTTCCTTCCTTCCTTCCTTCCTTCCTTCCTTCCTTCCTTCCTTCCTTCCTTCCATCCTTCCTTCCTTCCTTCCTTCCTTCCTTCCTTCCTTCCTTCCTTCCTTCCTTCCTTCCTTCCTTCCTTCCTTCCTTCCTTCCTTCCTTCCTTCCTTCCTTCCTTCCTTCCTTCCTTCCTTCCTTCCTTCCTTCCTTCCTTCCTTCCTTCCTTCCTTCCTTCCTTCCTTCCTCCATCTTCTTCGTAATCAGGTTCACTCCTGGTTCTGTGTTCAGTGATTAGTCCTGGTAGTGCTCAGGGACCATTTTTGGTACCAGAGAATGAGCTTGTGCAAGAAAAGTGCCTTACCAGTTATGCTACATTTTCTGTTTTTATATTTTACTTATTGCTTATGTAAATCACAACCATTTAATTTCATTTCACCCTATTAACCTTTTGTGTTAAATTTTTATTTTATTTGTTTTTTTTGTTTTTGTTTTTGTTTTTGTTTTTTTGGTTTTTGGGTCACACCCAGTGATGCTCAGGGGTTACTCCTGGCTATGCGCTCAGAAATTGCTCCTCGCTTAAGGGACCATATGGGATGCTCAGTATCAAACCCAGTCTGTCCTGGATCAAACATATGCAAGGCAAATGCCCTACTGCTACGCTATAACTCTGGCCCCTTTGTGTTGATTTTTTTGTTTGTTTTGTTTTTGGGGCCACACCTGGTAATGCTCAGGGGTTATTACTGGCTATGTGCTCAGAGATAGCTCCTGGCTTGGGGGATCATATGGGACACTGGGGCATCAAACCACGGTCTGTCCTGGGTCAGCCGCATGCTGTGCCACTGCACCAGCCCCCCTTTTGTGTTCATTTTTTATGTTATTTAATTATTCAGATTTCCCAGATATTTTTGTATTGCAGATTACATATATTTATAACTGTTACATATTAAAAAGATATATGCATGTTTTTCTTAACAACCAATATTCACTTATTTATCAAAAATCTTAGTACAGTTTTGTGAATTTTTTTTTTTTTGTAGAGGGTGGCACACCGCAAACACTCAGGAGTTACTCCTAGCTCTGAGCCAAAAAATTACTATTCTGGCAGGATTAAGGGACCATATGAGATGCCAGTGATCAACCCAGGTTGGCTACATGCAAGGCACAACTCCTTAATTTTGCATTTTCCTAAGAAATGTCTTCCTTCATTTGAGGGAGGAAATACTTTTACTATGACAATAGTTAACAGTATTAATTCTTTCTGAACTTTAAATCTCAGTTCATTATAATTTCAACATTTTCCTAATGAAGTCAGTGTCAAATAAATTTGTTATTTTTATCTTGAGTTTGATCTCTGTAACTTTATTCCCCTCCCCATTCCACTGTTTAATATTGCAACTGCTGTTGTGACACCCTGGGTCAATGCACAACTGACTGGTGCTTGTAGTGGTTGTACTTCATTGAAGCTGTTTGTACATTAGGACATGATGCTCACCCAAAGTTGCACTCCTTTGGTTGTAGTACTTGTAAGGACTGCTCTCTTTGCTCTTTAACTGTGTTATTCCAACATGTTTTGGTTAAAGGGCTCAGATGTGTTAAGTTTAGTCTTAGGTGTGCTTAATGGAGATTACACTTTATGGCCATGGTGCACTCTAGGGATCACCTTTGTGTTATGGTTTCCATGTATGCCAGATGGTGATATGGTTGGAAATCATTCACAGTTCCAGGCATCCCAATGAGTTTGTTGCCAGATTCAAACAGCCATACTGCCAGGATTACACCTGATACATGATGTGGCACTGACGACTGTACTCATGACCAAGGCATATGAAGATGTTCTGAATTGCTAAGTTATTACTTCAGTCCTAGTTTTTATTTTTTTGTGAATTGGGAAAGTCACACTCGGTGATGCTTGAGAGGTCTGTGTGTAGGGATCTCTGCTGGTGTTGCTTGGAAGGGTGTGTGTGTGTGTGTGTGTGTGTGTGTGTGTGTGTGTGTGTGTGTGTGTGTGTGATGTATCAAAAGTTTAGCCTGGCTCTCTTGCATGAAAAACATACACTCAGCTCTTAAAACAATTTTTCCAGCCTTTCATTTCACTTTTTAGGGAAGGCACTATACATCTCTATTCCAGTACAGTTTGCATTTTACTGCATCATTATCTTTGTTATTTAATACTATACTATAGGTGTATCAGTGTAACCTTATTCATAGTTAACCTGATGAGTGTTTATGTGGTTTTAAATTCTTTACATATAAAATTCATTTTAACATCAACTTTGGAAAATTACTAGCTAGTGTTTATTATTTACTATTCTGTTGTTTTATATTGTATTTTGATTATATAAATCATTGACTTAAATTTTATCATCTCTCTTAAAACCCTTTCTTAATATTTCCTATCCTGTCTTCTTTTAGAGATATCAGTTTATATTTCTTTTATTGGCATGTTTTCAGTTCAATTAGTGTTAACTTCTATTTCTATCCGTTGCTAACCCCATCTATTGAATTTGTACTTTCAATGTGTATGTCTTCTGTTGTAGAATTTAAATTGGGATCATTTTATTTATTTCATGTTTCTTAGAAAATTCCTTCTTTACTGGCTTCAATATTTTAATCCTGGCTACTTAAAATTTCTGTTAATAACTTTAATATAGCTTTAATATAGGCAACATCTTGACAGCTATTTCTATTCTTTAAACTTTGTTCTTGGTGAGTTTGTTCAGGGTTAGAAGCCTGAGATGTTTTGTTGAATACTGAATATTGACATCAAATTATGTATAAAGCTGTCTTTCGCTTGCTGGAAATAATGTCAGCAAGTTCTCTTGATATTTGGACTTTATTTTATTAATGTTCCTATTCCTATGAGAGACTCTGTGGGTCTCAATTGATTTTATTTTTGGTTTAGTTTTGGTTTCAGAACAGGTTTTGAACCTGTTTCAGGGCTTATTCCTGGCTTTACACTCAGGGACCACTCCTGGTGGGCTTGGGAGAGCAAATGGAATGCTGACTGGGGATCAAAACCATATTGTTTACATGCAAGACAAACGCCCTATTTGTTGTACATGACTTTAGCTCAATCAATTGTACACTTGAGGTATTTACCTAAACTAGTAAAAGGAGCTTGAGCATATTCATTTGTGCCCAGCATTTGAAATCTCTGGTATGTATACTCTGATCTTTAGCTCTCATCTGTTGCTTTGTGTTGGGCTTCTTGAAGTTCTTTGTGTACCACATGATGAGAACTGGGAATCATATTCTGGACTCCTATAGCACTGTGTTTTATTCTATCTTGGATTTGCCTCTTAAATTGCATCACTCTAATAGTAGTCTTTTCTATATAGTAAGATTTGGTTTTCCTGATCCATCAGTGTAAACTGGAGAGAATCACAAGAGAAAATGACAATTTGAAGGATTGCTGTTTCTCCTTTGAGACTACATGCCTCTTGATTTATTTCTTCCTTAGCTGCTCTTCAGAAACATCAGGGGTATCTATTTGTTTTGGTATCTTTGCCAGGTCATTAATTGTCTATAATGTGAAGGTTAGTCTGTCATAAGTAACCTAACTAACTTTTTTAAAATGAGGTTTATTAATTTTAAGCTACCCATATCAAGCATACTTTATTTGCCGAATATGATACTCAATGACTTAATTTTTCTCATTTAATCATCACAGTAGACTTTGAAAATTTATTCATTTTTATAGAACAAAAGATAATTATCTAAACTCTAAGGATTTTCACAGATACTTTAGTAATTGATTATCCAGTAAACCTTCTCTCTGGATCTCTGCCTGAGGGCAGAGAACAGAAAGCCCCTTAGAGCTCATTTTAGGGCTGCTGGAGTGTTTTCTGATTTAACTCCATAGTCTTTTTTTTTTTTTTTGGTTTTTGGGTCACACCTGGCAGGGATTACTCCTGGCTCTATGCTCAGAAATTGCTCCTGGCAGCTGAGGAGACCATATGGGATGCCGGGATTTGAACCACCCACCTTCAGCATGCAAGGCAAAAACACGCTACCTCCATGCTATCTCTCCGGTCCCTTAATTCCATAGTCTTTTGAGATTTAGGTTAAAACTGAGTTTGGTAGTCTTTACTAATAATATAAACATTTGTAAGAGGGCCAGAATGGTAGTACAGTGGGTAGGGCACTTGCCTTCTTGTACTCTGCCAACCCAGGTTGGATCCCTGGATCCTCCAGCAATACATCTAGTCCCCTCCTTCATACCACAGCCACAGTCCTACTAAGATTGATCCTCCAGAGACAGGAGCAACTACTGAGCACTGCCTCAAAACACTGGCATAAAAATAAAAACCTACACAACTGCCACAAAATAAAACAAAACATTGCCACAAAAACAAGCAAACAAAAAACACAAAACAATTTAGACAAAACATCAAGAAGAAAATTTTGTTTATTCTGATTTCAATGCCTCATTTAACAACACTTTTGAGGGAATAGTGTATAGCATACCAACTGTCTGCTTTTTTAATTGGTACTAGCCAAAATCTTCAGAGAATATAATAAATCTTAAGCCTCTTTCTAGTTTGTTTCCTACAAACTATTAATTGAAGCTAGAAGATATACTTTAAGCATATTGAGATTATTTTAAATCATGGGGCTATGAAAATAGCAATAACTTTGAATATAAAAAGAAAACATCAAGTACTAAACCATGAATAAATATATAGAAAGTGTTGTGTTTCATAACAGGCTTCAGGCCTGTGCTCTAAGCACTTTCTATATTTAATCCTAATACCATCTTCCTGATGCAAGTTATCTTATTATTGCCAATGAATGAGGAAATGGGGGCATAGTGACAATAAATTTACAAGACTAGAAAAATTACAGAGTAGATTTAAATCCTGGATATTCTCAAATTGGCTTTCAATCTTATTGTGTAACAATAAATAGATAAAAGACTGGAAAGATAGAGCAGTGGATACGGTGCTTACCTTACAAATAGCTGATCTGACTTTGATCACTAGCAACAGAAATAACCCCCTAAAAATGTTAGGAGTGATTCACTAGCAAAGAACTCAGGGTGAGCTCTGAGTATAGCCAGGTGTGAACCCTAAAACACACACTATATTTTGAATAATAAATAATATTGTAAGCAGTACAAGTACTTAAAACATCTTGATTTAAAAATGAAGAGTCAGATAATCAGATAGTCTTTCTATCTTAGAATCAGTTCTAAATTAGTTTTAAAATAGAAAATATAGTAATTTCTCTATTAATACTAGATAGAGTTGGCTAAAGAAATAAATTCATTCACAATCTATTTCCCCTACTTAGAAGAAGTAGTGATAGCTAGAGGCAAAGTATCTAAATATTTTCAATAAAATTTTAAGAAAAGGATGGAAATGTTAATATAAAGAAATATATATATATCATATAGTTTGTGAATGATCCAAGAAGTGTAAAATAACCTGAAATTTATTTATTTATTCTGCAAGTGCCTATTTATTAAACTGCATTGAAAGGAAAACAACACATATTAAATGTCAAGTGTCAGGTATTATACTTAGTAGTTTTAGAAACATTGTATTTAATATTCATGACAGTATTCTATTGAATATAATACTCCTACTTTTGACTTAAAAATCTAGCTTAGTGTCCATTAATAATTGGTGCATTGTTGAGAAACTAATGACTATGTATGTGCCTGAGACAGGCTTCAAGCCCAGGACTGAACCAGTCTGAGGGCAAGGCTATAATGTTTCAAGGTACTGCTTCCTAGGAAAGGAAGGAGATATCAATCCTAGGGAATAATAGGAAAAGTTTAACACTAGTAGAAGAAACAAACAAACAAATAGCAATCTTGAATAGTCAAGAGATGCAATATTTAAATTTTCTGTAGAGTCCTAATGATTTTGGTTAGGAATAGGACAGGAGAGATTATTCCCATCTGTGATAATGAAATAAATTTCTTGGGTTTAGACCCAATAAACTATAAAAGATGCAATAAACTGTAAAACATGATCCTATGTTCATTAAATAAAAGCCACTGTAGTATATCACTTTTGAGCTTGAAATAGAAAAGGTTGCCATTTCTTCTGAGCTCTTAAGCACATATTTTGCTTCTAAAAGAAATTATCTACCACTTTCAGTTTCATATTGTGATTAAATATGTACATGCTTTTTCTATTAAGAAAGCCTTCACATCAGAGACTCCTTAGATGGACTCAGTGTGCCAGGATAACACCACTACTAAAGTTTCTACACAGTTAGGGGTATTTGTTCTCATTTTCTTTACTTCCATAAATCTGTTTGGTCATTATATCTGAGTTCTAACATCTATATTTCTCATGTAAATTACACACAATACCCCTAACACCAGACTTGAGGTCATATCTGTATTCCAAATAGTTGCCCAGAATGTATTTTTAAATAAAAAATTTGAAAACTTACATCTCCTTTAATATCCAAAAGTAAATAGTTTTGTATAGAAAATAGGAACAAAATTATTCTACCAGTTTCTTGCTCATCTTTACTTCAAACCAACATCCTATACGTTTTGAATTATACTTTTCTGTTCTTGGGCATATTAGCTCCTCATTCCCTTTAGAATATTAACCTTCCTTCTCTATTTGGTCAGGAATCCCTCTGGCATTTTCTCCAATCTTGAATAATCTTCTGTACTATTTGCTAAAATGACATTCTAAGGTCATCTTTATCAGTTCTGGTCACATGGGGAGCTAATATTTTACTTAACTTTCTATTTTCCACCAATTTCTGTGAAAATTTTGTTTTCTCTCTGTGTGTGCTAATGACCATCTTATCTTTTGCACATTATGAGTTCAATAAATAGTTGCTGAATAAATAAAAATGCTCAAATGATTCACTATCCAAACAACTAAAATTAAGTCTAAGAATAAAAAATTCACTCTTTTAAATGTGAAATTTGAACTTGGATTAAATTTTGGGAGTGTTATGTATTTCATTACTTTGTTAAAATATGCCTCAAATGTTTTAATCTTTATCAATGCACCATCAGAATCCTCACATGGCAAAAGAAATAATGCAAGTTTAAACCAAAATATAATGTAAAACCAAGAATAATAAGCACAATATCTCCTAAATTGCATTAATCTGAATTCAAGGGTCTTTACTTCCTTTGTAATTTATTCTATATTGTTGGATACATAGAATTGCAACCCGCACAAGCTCTGAATTATTTAATATTGTGATAACATTCACATAAAATATGATTCTGACATGCATTTTGTTTTGTTTTTTTTTTCTTTTTGTGACTTCAAATATCATTGAAATATGCAGAGATATATTTTAATCTACTTGTGTCTATATAGCATATATTAATACCTGATGTTACAAATAAAAAAATTAACAGTGCTAAAATTAATGAATATATAATATGTGTATATTAAAATGTTGTCTTCTATTGTATCTACTTAGATACCTACCAATTGGTATGTTGGTATTATTATCTATACTCTACTAATGTACTATCACATATAAGAATTACATAAAAACTCAAATTATTAAAATGCTGGATTTGTTTTTCTCTTTGTCAGCTCAAAGAGAGTCATACTTGTCCAATAGTGCTGGGAAATGGGATTTAGCTCTGGGCCTTGGACAGGCTAGTTATGTACTTTAACACTTGAGCATCTCTCCAATCTTTAGATTTGTTTTCTTTCACACTGTATTCCCATGATAAATTACCCACTGGAACTGGGAGCTCATTCATGTGGATGTAAGCTTTAGGCAGTGTCACTGATCTACATAGCATGATTGGTTTCTACCTGTGAGTCTTCACTTCTTACACAGGGATGTGAATGTTACACACCACCTATTTATCACAAGAATTCTTTTTCTCAGACCATCACTTAAGTTTTAAAGTGCAGGGCTTGTTTACCTTTGTCAGTATTTCTATGCTGTTGACATCATGGAGATGAACTAGGACAATTATGAAAATACAAGTTTCAAACAAAGAAAACTAGGGGTAAGGTGTTATTCATCTCTCAAATATGTAACAAAAAATTGATAGTAGTTTCCTCAGGCATGTTCTATTGCCCTGCTTGTTCATACTTGCCAGCTGTTGTTGCCTTAAATTTCCATCTGCAGTCTACCTGCTGGCCAACAGAATTTTTATTTAAAAATAAAACAATAAATAATGTTGATACATTTTTAAAAACCATATTCATTTCTAAGTAATTCTAGATACTAATGTGTTTTTCTTTTGACTCTAAATATGGACAATTTGAAGATAATCCGAAGAAAGGAAAAGAACTATCCTTTAATATGCTATATATCTTTTATTTTGTTGTTTTTGGGCCACCTCCAGTGGTATTCAAGAGTTACTCCTGGCTCTGTGCTCATAAATCACTCCTGGCAGGCTTGGAAAACTATATGAGATCCTGGGTATCAAATCCAGGTAGGCTGTGTGCAAGGAATGCCCTGCCGCTTTGCTATCTTTCTGGCCCTTATGCTATATATATATACTTACTATATTCTTTAAGAACTAATGAAATATAGTAAGTCTATCCTCTTGATTAGTGTGGAATACTCTCTGTTAAAATTAAATTACAGGTCCCTCAAGAGCTGAAACACTTTGTGTATTAGGAGTTTTGCTATATGGATTTTCTTGACCTTTGTTTTCTGTGTGGGTCAGTGTTTCTGCTATAAAATGACATAATAATTCTGTCCTACATTTGTTATATTGCGTACTTATTGTTGATTTGGTCTCAGAATAGAAAGATCCTAAGTAGCAAGTAGAATGCTTCCTGTCTCCTGATCTGGGCTGCCAAGGAGAATGGTACATTTATACTTGTTACTGTTAAGAAAAATAGTATTTAGGAAATGTTCTGGCTCAAAGAGAGGCCTATCAGATGATTAAAATTTGGTGGCTAATTCCTCAGAGCCTGTGGAGCATGATAGAGTGATGATAGATTCCTACACTGAGAGCTACTTGAGTCTATAAACTTGAAGTATTTTTTTGTTTTTGTTTTGTTTTGTTTGATTTTTTTGGGGGGGTCACACCTAGTGACGCTCAGGGGTTACTCCTGGCTATGTGCTCAAAATTGCTCCTGGATTGGGTGACCATATGGGAAACTGGGATTCGAACCACCATCCTTCCTGGATCGGTTGTGTGCAAAGTAAATGCCCTACAGCTGTGCTATCGCTCTGGCCCCTTAAAATTTCTATGTCTTAAAGTTTTGTGTTTTTTTTTGCTTCTGAAAAACAAAAAAAGAAATCTAAAACTGTGCACTGGTTGCACAGTCTCTGGGAGGGGAAGACTCACTTCAGGAAAAGGCGAGCCCTCAGGGAAGGATGCCAGAGAGGATCAAGGGTTTTTTGCTAATAAAGGGGAGACTTTAAAATTTTTTCTAAAGCTTTCCTATATGTTTTTCTCATTAATATTAATTCATTTTGGGTGATATGAAAGAAACTAATAACCAGTCAAAAATGTTCTATACCAATAAAACTTTTTCCCCAACATGACTGGTTTCTTCAGCAGCCCTCATGCTTTATGAATCCCATGTGCTTTATCATTTCTTGAGCTTCATTGTTTTTTCAAATGTAGCAGAAAAATTTAGAATACTGAGCAATGGCACACAGATGAGGAAATGGACCACAGCCTCCTTTCTTTTGCACATATGATTTATTCTGTGAAGCCAATTTTTTGAAAACATTCTTCTTTTATTCTGTGATTATCATAGCCCATGGGTCATAAGAAAGTTGTCATTAAATAAATACAAATTTAAATTTATTATTTTAAATAAATTAGAGGCTAATATATAGTTACTGGTAGAGTTACTAAATATAACTATTTTTAAGTAATTACAGCTTTCTTGACAAATCAAGCCAATTGAATAAGTAGATGTGAATAATAAGATGTAAACTTCTCTGAGTAGTTTTTGGTAGTGATGATCAAATAAAGTTCAACTCAAGAAGAAGATCTAGTTTCTCAGGAAGAAGGGTAGGATTGCAGTGTGAACAACGGGTCCTCTTTCTTCCTAATATGCTAGATAATAAAAAAAAATCTCACTCAGATATTTACTTATCTTTGGAGGGACCTCCCAAGCAATGTAGGCCTGACTTAGTTCTTGGACCTAGTAGTGGTGGTGATAAACAGGATGAAACCTAGAGATACTCAGAATCATGCCTTTTGGGACAAGGATCAAACTCAGGGTTTAGTTTATGCAGAACTTTGAGCTCTACTACTCCTATACTTCAAATTTCTTAAAAAATAATAATACTGGAGGATGAGAGAGGTAAAAGGGATTAAGGTGCATACCTTGAAGTCCAGATTTATTGCTGGGAACTACATTGTTTCCTAAGCATAGGCCATGTTGCCAAGCATAGTACTTGATGCTTTTGAGCACTTCTAGATGTGATCTGGCACTACAAGAACTAAATAGTCTTGATTCCTCTAGCCAAAGCATTTAACTAGAGCCAGAAGTGTTTTCTGAGCACAGAGCCAGGAGAAACCCGTGAGCGTCACTGGGTGTGGCCCCCACAAAAAACAAAAACAACAACATAAAATCATTTAACTATTGTCCCAGTTGGCTGGGAACCAATTTGAGCCCAATCTATATAGTTAATTGTCCAATTTCTTTAGCCCATGAAAGTAAAGTAGAATTTGTATTTAGCATCTGTCTCTCTTCTTACCTAATTACTCTTGATAGCTAAGTGTTATCATTCACCCACTAGGTCATACTTGGAGTAATATGAAAGTTTCTTACCTTTTACCACCTAAAATTAAAAAGTTTTAAAAGAAGTTTACTTTTAATTTTTAAGTCACAGATCTTTAATAAATTTTATGAGAATATGCTATTATTTTTTTTCTTTTCTTTTCTTTTTTTTTTTTTTTTTTTGGTTTTTGGGCCACACCCTGTGACGCTCAGGGGTTACTCCTGGCTATGCGCTCAGAAGTTGCTCCTGGATTCTTGGGGGACCATATGGGACGCCGGGGGATCGAACCGCGGTCCGTCCTAGGCTAGCGCAGGCAAGGCAGGCACCTTACCTCCAGCGCCACCGCCCGGCCCCAAATATGCTATTATTTTTAATCAAAATACTTTGTCATATGATTTTGAATCAGCCTTACTTTTTCAAAACTCCCAAAATGTGCTCAAGTGATTCTGAACCCCTCCTGGTGATTCTGCATAAAATCTACTAGCTTTTCAAAGCCTAGGCCTGAGCATGAAGAGCATGGTAGGTCTTACGATTCCAGGAATTGGTTGGGTTACCCTGGCAATGCTTATAGGTTACAAGGACTGCATTGGGTGATATTAAGTGTACTATGTAGTACCAGGGATTGAACTGAGGTTGGTTATTGTATGGCAGATGCCTTAATTAACCCCTGCACTATCTCTTCAGCTCCTCAAATAAAGATAATAATTTTCTTATATACTTAACACTCATAGTTAGTATATCTCTGCCATCTATATAGTTATTTTTTTCATCATATAAAATGTTGGTTAAGTGATTAAAGTCCCATGGCAAGTCACAGTAGAAAGTGAATTAAGGGTTGCATCACACATTAAACAAAATAATATGGACCATTTATCCAGCCTTGTAGTGTGTTATGCTCTAGTCTATTTCAATCTATCTTTCCTATGGTGATAAGAATAACAGACCTCAAATGTCACATAGAATGAAGATGAATATTCCCTATTATGAAATTCCAGAATTAGAAAGGTGCTTAGGAATCAAATGCTGGTTTTGTTTTTATCACCTTAAAGGAAATATTGATCTACTTAACTACATTAGTTTTAGACTGCAAAAAGTTGTCTGAAGCCTCCATTTTGTCTTTTACGAGATTGAGAGCCACTTATAGGTCCAAAATTTCTAATGTAGTTAAGATCACTACATACACTTTTAATAATATATCTTTTAAAGTCTGTGTTAAAAAATTTAGTAATTATTAACGCAATTTCAATTTTTTACCTTACTAATTGCTATGGTTTCTGGGATATTATGATTATATCTGTAAGCTTCTTTCAGACTTACAGTGTAACATAGCATAATTCTTTTCATCTTTCTTAGCATTATTCATAAGTGTGAATTATTGATTCTGAAGTTTTTGACCTGTTCTGTGTAGCATCCTGTGGAATTCCATTTGTAGTTTGAAGTATTCTTTCACTTTTTGTACATATCTTCTAAAATGCACTTTTTATTTATAAAATAATTCTTACTGAAGAAAATTTTAAAGTCAGTGTGAAAAATGAAGAAATATATATTAATAAAATTCTACTACCTCAAACTAATTTATATAGTTCATTTTTAATGCAAATGCATTTGTTGGTTAGAATTCTGTTCATGTTTTAAACCTTCTTTTTCTAATTTAGAGTCACTCAGAACATACTCCTGCTACTGTGCTCAGGGATCATGCCTGGAAATGCTTAGGACTGAACTGGTGTTGACCATTTGCAAGGCATGTACCTTAACCTCTATACTGTCTCTCTGACCCTATCCACTTTTTATGTATGTTTGTTCCATAGCATAAAAATGTATAAACATTGTACTTTAATTGTTATAAATATTTTATTATATATTTACTTCATCTCATTTTTAGGGAATATAAGCACTTCTAACTATATTTTGCTTAGAAAGTATTCTTAAACTTTAAAAAATATTGGACAGTTTCTCTCTCCAGCAACAGGAAGTTATTTCAATGAATTTTTTCAATGATTTATAATTTTCTTATGTGATACTTAAAATTATATTTGTAATTTTAATTTTATATTCTTAGTCACTAAAAACTCATTTCTGGTCTTTATAAACCTATCCTTATATTCCCCTGAAGTTTTAGAAATATTCTTTTTAAGAAATATTCTTTGTAAAAAAATTATATAGATGACCTAGCTACCTGCCCCATACCTACTATCAATTCTCTGGTCATTTTTTTTCTCAGCCTGATTTGAAATAATATAAAAGTCTAAGAATTGACAAAGAGTTAAAGTTTGTCTTTTATGATACTCTTTTTTTTAATAAATGGGTTATTTTTTATTTAACAAAACAAATAAATAGAAGAATTACATATCTATCTTGTGTAGTTTGTGATATAATAATTTCTCCTCCAAAGTTTGATATGTTAAGGGAGAAGTCTGGAATAGGAATGGTGGTTTGTTCCTATGAGGGCTTAAAGAGTCTCTAGATAATGGTTTAATGCAAGGCTTTATACGACAACTGGAAATTAGACTTTTGGGATTACACTTCCTAAAATATAGTTTCACTAAGTATCCAGATTCTAAGTGTTTAAACTAGGACTTTCATGCTAATTTAGTGGTAAAAAAGAGACTAAGTGGAAGTTAAGCTATACTTGTAAAAGTGACAATGGACGAAAGATAGTAAGTAGGCAAGTACCTAGAGCTTCCCACAGTTACAGGTTGAATATCTTTATTCTACTGTTTTGTATAACGCTGAGAAAGGCAGCCATAAAAAAAATTCATTAGTCTATTAGATATTTGGGCTTGAGAAAAAAGATATTTTTAACAGATGGAAAGAAGATGAAACATTGCTATTATTACTTTATTTCACTTCTGAATGAGAATCTGTTAGAAAAGTTTGTTTGTGTATACATTTCATCGCAATATGTCCTACATTATTGTTGAACTTACATATGCATTTCTTCCTTTTCTCTATTAACCCAAATAATTACTTTTCTTTAGTCATTGTATTTATATATGGGTAGAACTAGAAAAAAGTGCAGTTATTGGGGATTTAAGGCTGTACCTAGCTGTGTTAAGGACTTCTCCTGGCTCTGCTCGAAAATAATTCCTAGAGGTACTTGAAGAATCACAGAAGGTACTCATGATCAAATCAGGGTTCAAGCATGCAGGGCCTTTCTCAACACCTATACTATCTTTCCAATACCAAGTTTATTTATTTATATATTTTCATCTTTAGTTATATGATTAAAATTAGAATTTGAGATTATATGTCTCAAAACAAATATATTGCATTTATGCATGTGTTCTTGGTATATTAATTTGGTATATTAATTTTATAATTATCTTATATAGTCCTCACACCCTGTTGTGTATATATACATACACACACACACACACACACACATATATATATATATATATATATATATATATATATCCTACAGAGAGTTGCTTGGTATTTTTACTCTTTTCATGTTGCTCTTTATTGATCTATATGTTATTTACTTTTGTAATTTTGTCTGGGTATTTTCTGTTCTTTCCTCAAATTTTAATCTATAATTTTCTTGACCTGATTAGCAATATTTCCAACAGACATTTTTCCCCAGTCTTTGTGAGATGAACTTCTTCCCCTTCCAAAAATTATTTCAAATACTTTGGTAATCTATACAGAATATCTTGGCTTAGTCTCATAAAAACAACCTAATAAAACTCATGTAGTTCTTGTTGAGTGCTTTAAAAAAAACCCTCAGGTTTCAGTGTGTGTGTGTGTGTGTGTGTGTGTGTGTGTGTGTGTGTGTGTGTGTGTGTGTGAACGAGTGAGTGTATGTTTTCTTAATAGGACAATGCAGTAATTAATGCAGTTAGGCCTTTCGCTTGATGTTGGAGATCTTATTTATTGCTACTTCTTTTTTTTAACTACTTATTTTTCATAGTTTCTCAATGTTGAAAGAATTAAAGAATAGTAGTAATTTTAAAATGAAAGAAAATGTGAATCTCACTGTTAAAACTTATTTTGGTAAGTAGGGGACTCAGCCACACCTGGCTGACCAAGCATTTTCTCCTGGTTCTTTGCTCAGAAATTAGTCTTGGTAGGGCTCAGAGTGCCAGGAGATCAAACCAAGGACCGCTCATAAACATGGCAAGCACATTGCCTGATATTGTTACTCTTGTGGTATTTTGGGACTTAAAGATATTTTATTTATTTTTTTGTTTTGGAGCCACACTTGGCAGTGTGCAAAACTCATTCCTGGCTCTGTTCAGGGATCACTCCTGGCACAGCTTAGGGGACCATATGGAATTTTGAGGTGAGAACTGTCTGTCACATGCCAGGGAAGTGCTTTACAGTCTGTACTATAGCTCCAGCTCTTTAAAAGTATTTTAGAATAGAAAATGTGAGACACTTCTAAGGAAACATTAAAATAAATGCAACTTTTTTGAAGTCTTGGTTTTCTCCTTTCTCTTTTGGATCTGAGATCTTCACTCAGAAAATGGGAAAATCAAATTTGATTAGTAATCTATATAATCATTTTATTTAGAGTAAAATGTTTAGGCTAATGATTTAAGAACATTTATTGTAGTAATCCACCTTCATTTCTAATTCCATTTGCAAGCTCATTTTAGATCATGCCATTATTATAAAACAGTTTGTTTTAGAATATTGATTCATAATGTTTTAAAATATGGGTTCTTATTTCCATTGTATTTGGACTTTGATTAATTTGAACAGGTTATTTACTTTCTGGAGTATATGAGAGAGAGAAGTTCAAAATTCATCAAAGAAAGATTGAAGAAGGGCACTCTGTTAGTAGTGTTGTTAGTTATCTTTGTGTTGACTATTCTCAATTTACTCATAAAGAGATTGAGTGCTTTTGTGTGTTATGCAAAATGAAAAAATAGCATTTGAGGAAACAATTCAGAAAGCTTGACCTGAATTCCCTAGAGTTAGGGAGCACAGTAAACTAGAATTAGAATAGCAGCAAAATAATGAATGAATGCTTTGGGAGAAAGTTGTATTTCCAATATTGAGTAGTTGTGTTTCCAATTTAAAAAACCTATTACCTTGGGGCCAAAGAAATGGCATGAAGGTAAGGCATTTGCATTTCATGCAGAAGGATGGTGGTTCGAATCCCGGCATCCCATATGGTCCCCTGTGCCTGCCAGGGGAGATTTCTGAGCATAGACCCGGGAGTAACCCCTGAGCGCTGCCAGGTGTGACCCAAAAAAAACAAAAAACAAAAACAAAAACAAAAAAAGACCTATTACCCAACAAGAGAACCAGCCTGTTATTTGTTTAAAATAAGTCCCTCTGTCCTGAGAAATCAAGTGAGACAATGTGACATCTGGAGAACAGGCACTGGCTCCTAAAAATTACAGATGCCCCCCACTGTGAAAAGAGGAGGATTGGCAAAAGAATAGTCTTCAGTGGAGACTACAAATGCATGCCAAAAATCGCCTTTAAATATATTGATGCACAGAAGAAAATTATATCAAAGAGAAGAACACAACCTGTATTTGCCTAATTATGCACTACACTTTAAAGTCCACGCATTAGAATAGAAGAGACAATTTATTATCTGACATTAACAGAAATTCTATGTTCCAGATTGAGAAAATATCTAGGGGTAGGAAAAATATCAACAATAATAAAACCTTAAAACAAATTGTCACAGCAGGTATATTAAGGTTTCATTCTATGTAAGTCACTTTGTTTACAAAGACTATTGGGGCCCCATTTATTCTCCAGTACCTGTAGTTCTGTATTACATAGATGTCCTTTTGGGTCTGTGAGTGTGTGTGTGTGTGTGTGTGTGTGTGTGTGTGTGTGTGTGTGTCTTAAAAACAGAAGTTTTTTTTTAAGGACATAAAAATAATCAAGGATGCTAGTCTGTGAATAGTTTAAATGTTAATCATGAAATTCAAAGTATATTAAGAAGGAAATATAGTAGAAGGAAGGCAGGATTTATAAACTGAAAGAAGTGAATCAAGTTTCAATTTTCAAAAAGTTGATGAGTTACTAACACGGGAAGCAGAAAGTAAAAATTAAAAAAACTTGGACAAACTAAATTAATGTAATTTAATACATTAATCTAAATTAATGTAATTTCACTTTGGGGAGACTTATGGGACCATACCTAATGGGAGTGCTTAGCACTTACTCCTAGCTTTGTGTGGGGGGTCCAATGCTGGCAAAGGGTTGAGTACATGCAAGCGAAATCTTTTTCTGCTTTACATATATCCTAACATAATTTCCTGTAAGATATACCTTGTTTTCTCAAAAATAATTCATTTCAGCAGATTTTATTGTATGTGGTAAGATGATATCTACTCTGAAAATAACATATAAGCTCATTGGAACAAATAAGAAAATTATGTGAGACTTTTATTAGAAACAAATATGTGAGCATAGAATTTTAAAAATGATAGAACTATAGGTATTTAATAGAATGTGCATATTAAAATAATATGTACATAATAATGTACATATTAAATAATGGATATTTATATGTGTTAAATTGTATGCTAACTTTAAGGAATATGATGAAAGAGAAAAGTATTTACCTTTGAATATTGAAAATGTGTTAACTTGTCTAGGAAATTTCTACCATTCCATAAAGTATATGGTATAAAAATTTGCTAAAACAAAAGGCTGCATTTAATATAATCTTGAAAATTTAATAAGATTTTTGAAAAATATGATAGGAGAGTATATACTATGTCCATACATAAGATAAACAAGCAACATCTAGAGGTCAGGGAAAAGACTTTTAAGAATAGATTGCTATTGGTGATTAAAGGAATTAAAAGACAGTTGAGCATGGAATATAAATTAGGGCTATCTATTGAAGAGCTGGAAGGCCTGAAGTATTACATAGGGAAATAAGAACCACTGAAAGTTCTAAGCTTGAGGAAAAGAAAAGATAAGTAGAAGCTGAGGAAGACTGATTTGAAAGATGTTTATAGAATGATTAGGGTGAAGAAATGAAAAGGAATCTGATAAACTGCTTAAAAGGAAATAATGTTCTAAAGCAGAAAAAGACTGGGGAGATAGAAAAGAGGTCTGGATTTAAGAAGACATTTGGAAATGGAATCAATTGGATTCGAGATATGAGGCAGAATTTCTGTTAAGTTTACAATATCAGATAATGGAACATATAAGAATGTGAGGCTTCCCCTGAAAAACAGGACAAACATTCTTGAGGAGGTATAGATGGGTGAGATAACACATAAATCTGAATAACTGAATGTTTATTCTATAGATTGCCTGACAGGCATTTGAAAATGTGAATCTAGATTTAAGAAGGAGTGTCAGAAGTTACCTGCTTAAAAAAGTGGTTGAAATTTTCCTATACATGGATGTACATGGAATCTATTATGCTGAGTGAAATAAGTCAGAGAGAGAGAGAAAGATGCAGAATGGTCTCACTCATCTATGAGTTTTAACAAAAATGAAAGACATTCTTGCAATAATAATTTTCAGACACAAAAGAGAAAAGAGCTAAAAGTTACAGCTTACCTCATGAAGCTCACCACAAAGAGTAATGAGTTTAGTTAGAGAAATAACTACATTTTGAACTATCCTAATAATGAGAATGTATAAGGGAAATGGAAAGCCTGTCTAGAGTATAGGCGGAGGTTGGGTGGGGAGGAGGGAGACTTGGGACATTGGTGATGGGAATGTTGCACTGGTGATGGGTGGTGTTCTTTACATGACTGAAACCCAAACACGATCATGTATGTAATCAAGGTGTTTAAATAAAATATATAAAAAACATTGGTTGTACGGGCCAGAGCGGTGGTGCAAGTGGTAAGGAGCCTATTTTGCACTTGCTAACCTAGGACAGACTGCGGTTTGATCCCCCAGTGTCCCATATGGTCCTCCAAAGCAGTAGTGATTTTTGAGTGCAAAGCCAGGAGTAACCCCTGAGCATCACCGGTGTGGCCCCCCAATGATAAAAATAGCTGTAGCAAGTAGATATGATTCTTGAATTCATTATACACTACAGTGGTTTGCTCTAAAGAGAAGACAATCTATATGTGACAGGTAAAAATGCATTTATATTCTTAGAGAATATAATTAAAGAAATGCACCTCTTTTCCAGAAAAACATGCAATCACATTAATAAAAAATTTTTGATGGAGCTGGAGCAATAACACAATGGGCCCAAAAACCCAAAATAAATAAATAAATAAAATAACACAATGGGTAGGGCATTTGCCTTGCATGCACTTGACCTGAGTTTGATACGCAGCATTGCATATGATCCCCAGAGCCTGCCAGGAATGATTTCTGAGCATTGCCAGATATGGCCCTCAAACAAAACAAAATAAAAAATATAGAACACAATTTGTAGACCTCAATTTTAGATTTCTAGGTATTTTAAAAAAAACTAAGGAAATGAGTTGATATATATATATATGTGTGTATACATATACATGTACACAAACATAAAAAAGAAACTGAAATAATGAAAGATTATATAAAACTGATATAGACTGAGATGGTGATAATTCATTTAAAATGTTTTAAAGCACTGTTGTAGAATACTTAAAAGACATAACAGAAGTTAAATCTAGTTATCATTGGATTAGGAGCACGTTGTTGATCAAGAACAAGGAAAAGCTCCAGTAGAGTGCTGAAATAACTGAATTATGCTTCTGTGTTATAATCAAAGACTAAGTATACTCTACTCATATGTTAAAATTAATCATATAGAATAAAAGGGACTTACATATATATATGTAGTTTGAGGAAGATATTCAATTTAATTTTCAAATATTTGGAATATTTTTAGATAAGAAAAGTAGTCAATTTAGATGGATAAATGGACAGAAATAATTGTTGCTAAGTAATTTCTTGTGAAGATTTCTCACTTTAGCTCACTTTAGGCAAAAAGGCTCACACATAGATTTGTAATCACAAACAGTCCTGAGCACAGATACTTCTAGTAGATGTATCTCTGGGTATTTGCATTTTCCAATTTCCTCTTGCCATTGACTTTGAAACATGTGAGTATGTTGACAAGCTTCAACCTTGCTGGGCCTCAATTTCATCTCAGTCCTTATGATTCTGGGTCTAGGATGAGATATGAGTCGTGTGTGAGTATGAAAGTACTTGTTTTTTGCAGTAAGTTGCTTTATGTAGGAAAATGATGTAGAGAGAGTAAGAGTTTTAAGGTACCATAGTATTAATAGAATATGCTTTTAGATATACTGTTTGAATACTTGTAAAATTTATGTTTAAGGTAAAAAACTCATGGAGAAGGTTGGGGTCCTAGAGAGTAGACAATTTTTTCTTTCTAAAGTCACTACCTAGTGATTAACCAGACTTCAGATACACTACAGTGGTTTGCTCTAAAGAGAAGACAATCTATATGTGACAGGTAAAAATGCATTTCTTCTTTAGCAATAATTATTCTTTCAGAGCGAATGCAGACAGCTACACACATCTATCTAAAGAGTTGGCTTTCAGAGTAGGTCTACACAGGGTAGTAATTCACTTCCCTTTCCTACTCTTCTCCTCCAAGGTTCACAGCTCTATAAAGAAGAGGTCATTAGAAAGTGTGAGAATTGCCCAAGGATTATATGAGGTTGTGGCAACTAAAGTGAATGCCTCATTAGCATGTGAGAAAAAAGCCCAAACAACACCATCAAAGGGCATTAACGCCATCCAATCGGCGGGGAAGGGGTTGCTCAGAATTAATTTAAATCACTTTAATGAAGAATTATTTTCCTAAGTGTTACTTTGCCTTTAAGCCAATGGCTGTGTGGACACTTTTATGTGGCAATATAGACAGGCTAGTCACTTAAATTTATTCACGATTGATGGTTTATATAATACAAATTTAAATATTTTGATATTTCGGTTGTTTGGGGGAAGCGTCAGAATTCTCAGGTTGTAGTACCTGAATTAAAAAAACTTTGCTAGAAGAACAGCTTATTATAACATGCTTTTGTAACTAGTATGGTGGGAAATTGAAATTATCAGACATACAGAAACAATTTGAAAGGCCCGTCTGTGTTAAGAATCTAATCAGGTAATGTTTCATTTGTTTCCTTAAACTAGACAAAAGTTTTCCACCAAACAGAATGGGTCTCTGAGAACTGGGGTGAGAGCAGAAATGGTGGGAGGTGGAGATGGTAAGGAACAACAAAAACAACTATGGGGAGGGAAAAAAATCTCTTCATTAACCACCCAAATTTCGCTTTTTCAAGCCAACAGTTTGGCTCCCTCCAGTGTCTGCTTAAAGAGTCTGTTGTTTATTGATTGGGTGAAAGTGACAGGAACGCTTGGCAGTTAATTGTTAACATTTGCAATCAAAAGAAATGCAAGTTAGTATTAAAGGACTTCAGGCTTTGCTGCTCCAACTGGCAACTTTCAGGATCTGAACATATGAGAAACTGAGGTTTTTCATAGTTTCTTGGAGCTTTGGGCATAGGTAGGGATGCATTAATATTAAAAGATTGGGACCAAGGTGCACATGTGATGGGTAGGCCCTTCACAAAATGTCATTTTGTCTCTTGCCAATCCTTACATTTGGGAACATCTCCTGAGAAAAGAAGCAGTTGACTTCAATTCTCCCAACACTGCCTAAAATGTTAAGCTGTTACTATATTAAAAGAAAAATCATCACATAGAAAAATATAACCACGGGTGAAATTCTGTTATGTGTTTCTTGGAATAAACTTCCTCTACTTGTTGAATTTTGAAAAGCCAATTATAGAGGCCAGAGAGACTATGCTGGTGTTAAGGTGCATGACTTGCACATGTCCCCACCCAGCTTGACCTCAGAGCATCAACAGGTGCAATCCTCGAGGCCTCCATCATTTCCAGAAAGGCCTAGCGTGGTCCAGAACATTTTAGACAATGCAAGAAGCACTTTATTCTTACACCTTTCCTTTGAAAAGCTGGTCCAGCTGCTTTCTTTTCTTCTTTCCTTCTTTCTTTCCTTCTTTCTTTCTTTCCTTCCTTCCTTCTATCTTTCTTTCTTTCTTTCTTTCTTTCTTTCTTTCTTTCTTTCTTTCTTTCTTTCTTTCTTTCTTTCTTTCTTTCTTTCTTTCTTTCTTTCTTTCTTTCTTTCTTTCTTTCTTTCTTCTTTCTTTTTCTTTTCTTTCTTGCTTTCTTTCTTTCTTCTTTCTTTTCTTTTCTTTCTTTCTTTCTTTCTTTCTTTCTTTCTTTCTTTCTTTCTTTCTTTCTTTCTTTCTTTCTTTCTTTCTTTCTTTCTTCCTTTCTTTCTCTCTTCCTTTCTTTCTCTCTTCTTTCTTTCTCTCTTCTTTCTTTCTTTCTTTCTTTCTTTCTTTCTTCTTTCTTTCTTTCTTTCTTTCTTTCTTTCTTTCTTTCTTTCTTTCTTACTTTCTTTCTTTCTTTCTTTCTTTCTTTCTTTCTTTCTTTCTTTCTTTCTTTCTTTCTTTCTTTCTTTCTTTCTTTCTTTCTTTCTTTCTCCTTCCTCCCTCCCTCCCTCCCTCCCTTCCTTCCTTCCTCCCTCCCTACCTTCCTACCCTCCCTCCTTCCATCCTTCCTTCCCTCCCTCTCCTTCCTTCCTTCCTTCCTTCCTTCCTTCCTTCCTTCCTCCCTCCCTTCCTTCCTTCCTTCCTTCCTCCCTCCCTACCTTCCTACCCTTCCTCCTTCCATCCTTCCTTCCCTCCCTCTCCTTCCTACCCTCCCTCCTTCCATCCTTCCTTCCCTCCCTCTCCTTCCTACCCTCCCTCCTTCCATCCTTCCTTCCCTCCCTCTCCTTCCTACCCTCCCTCCTTCCATCCTTCCTTCCCTCCCTCTCCTTCCTTCCTTCCTTCCTTCCTTCCTTCCTTCCTTCCTTCCTTCCTTCCTTCCTTCCTTCCTTCCTTCCTTCCTTCCTTCCTTCCTTCCTTCCTTCCTTCCTTCCTTCCTTCCTTCCTTCCTTCCTTCCTTCCTTCTTTCCCTTTCTTCTTCTTTTTTTTTGCCACACCCAGAAGTGCTCATGGCTCTGAATTCAGAAATCGCTCATGGCAGACTCAGGGAACCCTATGGGATGCTGGAGTTAGAACCTGGGTCCATCCTGGTTTGGCCACATGAAAGGCAAATGCCCTCCCACTGTGCTATTTCTCTGGCCCCATGCACTGCTATTTGTTAACTAAAATTAAATTACTATTAAATATACTCTTCAATATATTTCAAACCCAGGTCTTTTTCTTCTCTTAAAGACCTAGTTAAATCATCCGCTATATCCCTTACTTCTCTAACAATCTGGGCCAGTCAGGCAAAGCTTTTATGCGAATCTGATTGTGAAAATACTGAATTGTTAGTTAACTCGTATACTTAAATCATCAGTCATTTTACAAAAGAATTTCAAGAAATTTTGACATTTGCAACAAAGACGATACACAAGTCTTTGATTTGATAAGTTTCTTCCTGCTGCCTGCTTCCTATAAGAGGTACTGAGCTTGAAAATGAGATCAAACTTCCGGAAAGAAATATGCTTTATATAAATGTTCCCACTCATATTATTTCATAGTCTCCTATGACAACCTTAGCGTCAAAGATTTATTCTGGGTAGTTAAGTTATACAACAAAATATCTGATGTGGATTTTGGCAAGAAATTCAGCAAATGGATAACTGGCCAGGAACAGGTATCCATATGGAATAAATACTAGTGATGAGAATAGGTAAGAGCAAGCTCATCAGGTGGTCTGCAAAACTGAATTAATTTCATAATTTTCCCTGATAAAATATCATTAAGCTCATCAGTGCCTCAAATTTATCTTTTGTAGTAAAATGTGTTTCATAAGCAAGCTAATTTTCTCAGTTCAAAAAAAAGAACAACAATAGCTGGTTTGGATAGTGCAATTTATTAGGAAAAGGGGCTTTTGGAACTTAAGAGCTATTTGGGAAATATGAATAAGAAAGAAAGAAAAAAATTAGCTTAAAAAAGTTGATTAAATCTTCTAGTGAGGGCTGTTTATTTTTATCTGTAAGACTTCTCACCTTGTGTTCTTCATATTTTAAATCAAAATATCATGACAATGTCATTATAAATATTATATATATATTTAAATATTATTAACCATATTAATTCAAATAGTATTTTTCTTTTTGCAAGATGCATGCTGGGAATAGGGGCGGAGGGAGGATAACATTGGTGGTGGGAATTTCCATGATACAATGTCACTGTGTACCTAAAATATAACTGTGAATGATTTGTAATCCACTTTGGTCAAAACAAAAATTATTAAAATAAAAAAATGATTAAGCACATGAAGATGAGAAGTGATGTTTTGTCAATGGCTATAGAAGAGTTTTTGGCTATAGAAGAGTGACTTCTTGAAGCTTCTTTCCATGTGCTTCTATGGGTAAAATATTTTCTGGAACTCATATAAACAAAGGAAAAATATCAGATCATTTTCTGTGCTGTATGGTGGAAGATTCTTTCTCTCTATAAAATAGGTTATTTTTTCCTCTCAGTTTTAGCTGGAATTCTCTGCCTATTAAGTGAAGCTTAAAACCTCTTAGGGCCTATTTGACTTTCAATATCTCTTGTTTTGTTAAAATACATTTCAACTTGGTCCTGTAATTAATATTAACATTGAGTTCTTATTTATAATTTCAAGAACCTTGGAAAATAAAGACTGCAATATAATTTAGGTAAAAATGACTAGAGGCTGAGAATCTTTACAAAATGTGAATGACAGAAAATATGTCTAACAGCCCACGCTATTGTGTAGTGCTCAAACTTGTTCTTCCTCAGATTTTTGCAGAATATAAGTAAACGTCTGACACTGTGAGTTAACATTTAAAAATACGCATTAGTTTCATAATCACTGCAGTGCAGAAATTATTAAAGCTACAGTAGTTCAGTATGAACTAGATCAGGAATAATTTGCATTATTTTTCTTCCTGCCCCCAAATGACAATTTAGATGAAATCTTCATTTTCTTCATTTTAGATCACACGTGCAGTCTTTATAAACATAGGAAATATAGCACATGCTTCATAGTGAAGAGAAATAGTGGGATCAGACTTGGTGAAATTTGAGTAATGTTTAATGAGTAGTTACTAAGTGCCTCTCCCCAATCAGTAATTTTATATTTCTTTCTTGCCTTGCTTTGAAGTATACTTTTCTGAAGTAATGTATTGTGGTTTGGAAAAATATAATATGTATTTCAAGACAGTAAAACTTCTAAATGAAAGAATTGAGATTCCTAGCATGTTCTCCCAACTTCAAATACGATGTTCATTTTCTTTCCTATGTTTTCTTTCTCAAATGTATTCTATTTGGTAACAGTGGAAGAAAACTGAACTGAAATAAAGATTTCTTCTTATATCAGAAAAGAGTTTGACTAATGAAACCCATGTTTGGTAAGTAGACTTGAACCACTATCATAATCAAAAATAATCATTGAGAATAAATCTCTTGTATTATAAGGCTTGTATTAGATTTGTTTTTGAAGTTTTATCTATCTTTCCAAAAAGATGAGAGAGCAAAAAAAAAAACCCTCAATAATACCTCTAAAATATTTTTAAATATTTTAAATATTAGTGTTTTAATTATGTTGACTTAAGTTTCCCAAGATTAAGAACTATTTTCAGTTCCTGAGATTTAATGAAGATTGTATTTACAGTTACATGACTCTGCATGTATTTATCCACAGGAAAAAGTGAGATGTATATGAATCTTGTGTTGGTGAATCAATTCAATGGGCCTATCAGCCAAGGTCTGCTTTCATCTGCATGTGTGATAATTGTTAAGGCTGTACTGGGTAGAGATGATTTTGTCATTTGTTTTGGATTAAATGCAGCCTCTGAATGTGACATTTGTTCCATAATTTCTAGAACACAATGGATATTCATCAACAATGGCTTCTTTCTTTATAGTGAGTCAAAAACAATTGAGAAAATAAACAGTATCTAGAATTGAATCTATTTCTAATGCATAATTTTAAGCTCTGTAAAAGGAAAGATCTATTGAAGTAATAGTAGGCACTTGATAACTTCTGCTGTTTGGTTTCTCGATTTATTGTTAATGTTCTAAACAGTTGTATAAACTTCAGAATGATAGAAAATATCCACCAAATACATTCTGTTTTTGACTCCTAAAATTTGTCGTTAAATTATATACTTTTTAACATTCAACATCTTCCAAGTCTGCCCAAACTACCAATTTGTCCATTCTAAACAATTACAGAAGTCTCATAATTGGTTCTCCTATTCCATCTGACTGCTCAACTCTCACTCACTCTCCTTGTTACAATAGGGTTTTGCTTGTCTTTTTATCTAAAAAAAGGATGAGAGATATTACTCTTGCTTTAAGTTTATAAATGATTCATCACTCTTCTTAGGATACAGACAATTCTTAGATAATTCTTAGTACAAGGACCTCTCATTCTCCATATATATACACATAGATGTAGTTATGCATGTATACACATAGACACAACTCACAGAATACAACTTGATTTTCTACTTTTTCTTTTTACTTTTCACAGAAGCTTGGCTTTTTGTTTATAACCTCTTGGCACATAACCCCATAAGTTTATTTTTTTAGCATGAATATTTGTTTAATTTTATTTATTTATTTGTTTATTTTGTTTTTGTTTTGGGGGCCACACTGGTGATGCTCAGGGGTTACTCCTGTCTCAGTGCTCAGAAATTGCTACTGGCAGGCTTGGGGGACCATATGGAATGCTGGGGATTAAATCTGGGTCCTTCCCAGGTCGGCCACATGCAATGCAAATGCCTTACCATGGTGCTATTATTTTGGCCTTAATTTTATATTTAAGTTGTTTGATTAAGCTCTCTCCCTACACTAGATAAGGTCTACTGGGGCAGAAACTGTTATAAACCTATTTTTACAAGTTTAAAAATTTATAAACAATTCTTTTGGGTGGCCACAATTGGCTTTGCTTAGAGTTTATTCCTGGTTCTCAAACTGTGTCCAAAGAAAACACCCTGACCTCTTTACAGTTCCTATCACATTTTTTAAAGAAAGTTTATTAAAGCATTTTAAACTAAACCTTAGGTTACTTTCCCAGTCTGATATCCAGAAAATTATGAAAGATAATTCAATTAAGTTTTAGAAACATTGTAAATTATCCTTTGGTCCATATTTACCTATAGCTATCATATCATTTCTTTGTCCACTATAACCTCAAAGTACTCAAGGAGGCCAGAGTAATAGTGCACAAAATGGAGAAATTGCCTTGTAAGCCTGAGAATTGAGCCAAGAGAAAGCCCTAAGAACTACTGGGTGGGCTCTGCTTCCCCCTCAAAAAAGGGCACAATCAAATCAAGTGAAAAGTACTGTCTGATCCCTAACAAACCTTATGGCTCCTGAAACCTGCCAGGAGTGATTTCTGAACGCAGAGCCAGATTAATCTCTAGTCTAGATCCATTGGGTGGCCCCAAAACAAAACAAAACACACACAGAAAAGGAGAAAATGTTAGGAACACTGGAAGGATGTTTGAATCAAAAATTATTATTCATTATAATTGAATGATCTTATTACATTACTGTTTTAATCACAGACTCCATATATTTGATCTCCATAAGTGGGGTCAAATATAAAGTTTTGATTCATGCACATTTACTAATTTCCACTTTATGGTAGAAAGGCAAGCATTACACAACAATATTAAACCTTTATAATTGAACTATAACAATATGTCCTGTCAGTCAACATTAAAATGATTGTTGTATCTCAACAAATATTTATTGAAGAGTTATTATGTCAATGTTTTGTATTTTATCCACTAATAATTTATTATTTCTAAGGCATATGTTTCTAGAAATAGAGAAATGACTTGAACATTATTATCTTTAAAGCAATGTATAGAGATTAATAAGATAATATTCCTCGTTTTCATATAGGATAATGAAGATATTGAGAAAAAATTTTTGATTGGGTAAAGAAGTTTTGAAAGTATTTGAAATGAGTTTCTAACTTCATTTGCAGAAACATAAAACTCTGAAGTAAATTTGATTAAGATATTTGCAACTATTATAGAATGTACAAATATATATATAAATTGAGTTACACCTCAATTACAGGAAAATTAAACTATAATGGAAAAGCTTTGATTATGCTTTATGGTAGAATTATTAGAGATGGTAAATAAGTTTATCACAAAATACTTTTTCTAGTTTTAGTTGACTTTATTAATTGGTTTAATAATTTTAAATGTGATTTAAAAGGCAACATAGCAATTAATATTAGATCACCATCAGCAGAATAATTTTTATTCTATGAAATTTGAATTTATTCCATGTGTATATTATAGTGTTATTTGATTCAGGTTATTTAAAAATTTTCAACTTATGCTTATATCAAATTTCTCCTAATTAAAAATGAAAATATGATTATAAAATATTAAAATATGAGAATTATAAAATGTTATTTAAGTATGAAAATTATAAAATATGATTCTTTGATCTATGTTCCATTGTGTTCATTTGAACCTTAATTTTATGCACAAGGTCCTTAATTGGAAAAGTATACATGTGACTTATTTTCTATATTTTGCACAACATAAAAACTGCTAGAGTGAAAATTCTTTTTTGGCCTTACATATGCAAAAGGTTCTTAGTGAATGTTTCTAGGAAGAATATGAATATAATAAAATATAGTAATTTAAATTACATGGAAAATTTTTTGCATAGATTAAAATTAAGGACTTACTATTATCCTTTGGAGTTAGGATTTCCTTAGTATTTTACACTGCATCACATTTTTATTTTTTAAGTGTCTGACATTAGAAAATTAAGATATTTATGAGAGAGAGAAGTTACTATGGGTAACTTCCATCTCATGTACAATGTTTTAGGAATGCCCAAAAATCAATCAGAATCTAGACTTATTAAATTACTGTCTGAAGTAGAAAATATAGAAAATTTAAAATCATAAAAAAGATTTTTCAAATCAAGAACTCCATTAATGCCGAATATTGTACTGAATTTGGCAATTGTGCTTAATTAATAACTAATAAGTGAATGAAATTTTTGTTTTATTTTAGAATAAATTTTATTAAAAAGAATTTCATATTGTTCAAATGCTCTTATAAAAATAGCAATGTAAAATCGACAGAAACAATAAACTAAGCTTTCAATGTTAAGTCTGTATTATTTCTTTCAAGATCTTTCAAACATCAGCAACACCAAAATCATGGAACCAGCATCATTGGAGCCCATGCAGCAACCTTTCTTTATCCTCACACGTTCAATCCCTCAGGTAAGAACAGGTTTTTGGTCATAATCATTGGTGGTGATATTTGTTTCAGTCAGTACTTTTGTTTCCTCATAAGAAACACTTAAGCAAAATAAGTCAATATTAGTATCTTTATTTGAGGAAAGTTTCTTCAATTCCCATGTTATTGAGTTCTTTTTTATGAATGGGTGTTGGACCTTATCTACATCTATTGATATGATTATATGATTTTAGTTTTTCTTTTATTGAGTTGGTGTGTTATATTGATTGAGTTATGTATATTAAACCATCCTTGTATCTCTGAAATGAATCTTAACTGGTCATGGATAAGAATTTTTTGATTAATTTTTTTGATTAAATGAAGGAAGTTATAGATTTAAGATAAGGTCAACAATAGATTACTGAAATTGAATGTTTCATTTATTGAAACATTCCATTTAAGTACATCAGTGTTCTAATTCTTATATTTTTTCCTAGTAAAATGAATACTTACCAATGTTTCCATTGATCAGAAAAATGCTCAAAATATCACAAAAAATAATTTTTTATTAAATTTTATAATCAAAATATATAACAAAGTCATATAATAAGCCTTATCTAGTTCATCTATGAAATTTTGGATTTGTAGTGAACCTGCTATGGCCAAGTACTTTTCTTAAGGATTATTTAAAACCAAGCTAATAAATAAAAATTTTTGCCACACCCGGTGACGCTCAGGGATTATTCCTGGCTATGCACTCAGAAATCTCTCCTGGCTAGGAGGACCCTATGGGATGCCAGGGATTGAACACAGGTTCGTCCTGGATCTGTTTCGTGCAAGGCAAACACCCAACTGCTTTGCTATCGCTCTGGCCTTCCTGAGCGATAAATAATTAATAAAGTATTTTTTTAAACTTCCTGTTGATTTTTTTTTCTTTCTTTCTTTCTTTTGACTGTGAATTATTTTGTTCACCTTTTCCTCTTTGTTTGTTTTGGAAATTAGGGCTTCCCAAGGAGTCCATTTGTGGTGTTAAGAACTATCTCTAGATATTGAGTTTACATTACAAATAAGCAAAAATTCCCAGTCTGTCAGAGATCTTCTCCTAGGATACAAGAAAAAGCAAAGTTCAGCTAAACTGCACAATTAATTCGCCATCATTTCTGAATAGAGAGAAAAGATTGCTTTAAACTGTTCTGTTCTCCTCCTAGGGACTTAAGGTCAGTTTCAAGAAGCAAAATTACTATTCTTTCAAAGTTTTCTCTCTTGATTTGTATTCCTGAAATTACTCCTCAGGACCTCTTCCTTTTGACTGGTAAACTTGCTGAAATAAATCAATTCACGGATTAGATCTTTGTAAATATATTTACTCTATAGAACTAGATGGACAAGAGCTAAAAACTATTTTCTTTCCTCACGGATGCCAATTATTTTATTTATCCAAAGGGAATCTGATTTTCTTCCCCACCTAAAATAATGAAACTGTCTCTGTGTATTAGTTGCTTTAAATACTCCTCTTTTAGCATAGGAGTTTAAGAGATATTCTGCTTTTCAAGCAGTCAAATAGTCCAGAGCAAATGCACAAATAGTTTATAAAGAATTAAGGTGTTTGTTTTTGTGGCAGCTAGCTCTCAAATTACTAAAATTAGAATATTTTAGGTGGAAATAAGAAAACTTTATATTCCATTTAATCTTATTAGTAAATTGAGCCAGTGATTGACTATATTCTGGATATGTTTAAACAAAGAGAAAAAGTCATTAGATTTGAGTTTTTTTAAATTTTAAATAAAGGATAAAAACAATTATTTAATTTTTACTATATCTTTCAGTTTTTGGATGGTTTTCCAATGGGTAAGACAAACCATCATCACCTAGTCAAGGGTATGAGCTAAAACTCTTGGGACTTAATTCTAGCTAAACCCTTACTATGTAAACTTGCATGAGAATCTCATTTTTTCCTGTCTCTGATGAGAATAAAAGTAGTATCTACTTCACAGAGGTATTGGAAGGGTTAAATTAATTGAGAAAGTACAGAAAGTAGCTAGCATATAGTAGTTACTCAATAAAAATGCAATTCACAATATCCTCATTTTCCTAAAATTACTGTGGATAATATGTATGAATCACATTTATTTTGAGAAGTATTATGACAGGGATTGCATTAAATGGAACACCTTGAGGTATTATTCACTGACACAGGTGTGGATTAATATAAAACGAATTTGTGAATTTTCTATGAAAATGTCTGACATATGTTTCCATTTAAGGGGAATGCTGGAAGAAAGTAATGTGGTGGGTGGATGATTTTTTTGCTAAGTTTATTCAACTCACACTTTTAACATTTTAATTTTTTTCTATATTATTGTTTCTTTTATCTCTGCTTTTGATGACCATTGATAAAAGAAATAGATACTATTGGCTCTGATATAGGATGTAGAATTCTGTTTTCTTTATTAACAAAGTCTCTTTATAGGAACTAATTTCACTGAAAGAATATTTTAAGATCAGGTTTTAAAGATGAGACAAAGGAACTTCAGTGTGACTTAACTAAAATTAATTTTGTTTACAAATATTAACTGATATTTTACTATATATACATATACATATACTAAATGAGTCATAGAGACATAGATATGAAAAATGTCCTCTTTTTCTGTACTCATGTATTATGATGGAAAGCATGTAAATATAATAAAATCATGATGTTGGGAAGAATAGGGTACTTGGAAACTGATAGTAGGAAGAATGGGTTGTAGGGATGTCAGAGTGGTATAGAATTTTAATAGAGCTGAAAATTCCTAGTTGAGTATATCAGTGCTTCTGGGAAGTTACGCAGCTCTGGAAGAATTAGGGAGAGAAAAAGCTAGACATGAATTTGTTAGTTTGAATGGAAGAGTTGTAAATTGAAAAAAAATTTTAAGCTCGAGAGATAAAAAAACATAATGGTTCAAGAAAAATCATGTTTGGTTACCCTAAAATAAATAGCAGTTTTGGCAATTTGGAGAGTTTTAGGCAGGAAGTAACATTCTCAGTTTATATTTTATGAGAACAATTCTGTTTTCTAACCTGGTAGAACAGATTTAGAATGATTAAGTGCCCAATGGACTGTAATTGGTCCTTAAAATACGCTTGCAGCATAGAGAGAGAGAGACAATGTTCACTTAACCTATTGGGTGCATCGGAAAGCGTCTCAGATCAATAACACATCGAAAAATGCTGATTTTTAAATTTTCTGTGTATTTTTCAAAAGTTGTACTTTATATTACTACATTTCCTTGATACATGTCCTTGAAAAAGAAAAAAACCTACCCCACTTCTCTTCATGAATAAGGGATTTGAAATAGTATATACTCTTTTCTTGTAGAAAAAGGGAAAATTACGTAATTATTTTGCTCGTGTTTTCCACCCAACAGCGAATGCCTACTACTCGGCATTATTCATCTTTATGTCTGTTCGATTCATTCCAAGTTGTCTATTCCCATATCCACTGCCCTACTTTAGACCATCATTGCTTCTCACCTGAATTATTGTCATAATGAACCAACACATCTCCCTGACTCCCAACTTTTGATTTTCACCAATTTGTCTTTGCATTTTGCTTTAAAATTTCCTTGTTCAAATGCTTTTAGAGGCTTTCTTCTGCTTTCAGGAGAAATGTGGCTAGTGTGCCATCTACTCTTAGAGCTTTACCTGATACACTGACCTCTGGATACACAATTCTTGAAATAGGTCTGTTCACATATTCTCCTCTAAATAGATCCAAAACACACTGTACTACATTTTAAATAGCTTTATTCACTGCTTATATCTTTACCATTTTCATAGTTCAGTACAGAGATAACTTTTTAAATTATGCTTTCCACAGTAATGCCAAGTAGAATATTAATGATCCACCTTCAGGACCTTACAGGTAAGCTCCTCGTGTATACCTATTATTGTAGCTACATTCACACATATTTCTTCTCTTCTATGTGAGTTTTTATGGAAACAATACATTTTCTTTTCTTTGTCCCCATCATTATGTTGCCCAGTTCCTTGAAAGCTGAAAATATTCAATAAAGATTTATTAAATACAATTATTTAATTTTCATGCAATTAAAAAGTCTTATATGAAGACCCAAAATTTATTTAGGAAATAGTATATTTTATGGATAAAAAATATAAATTTTATTTTGTTTTGCTTTGGTTTTATTTTTTCTCCTATACCGTCTATATTTAGGACTTACTCCTGGGTATGTGTTCATGGACCACTGCTGGTGGGCTCATCAGACTATTTGCTATGCCAGGGATCCATTCTAGGTCAGCTATGTGTAGGGCAAATGCTTTACTCCCTGTACTATCTCTCAGACTGTCAAACTTCCTTTTTAAGTGTGTTTTCATTTTATACTTTTTAATTTAGGGAATGGAATATAAATAAGTAAAATCAGTTACCAATATTCATCTAGTGCAATGGTGCCTTTTCAAGCTCCTCCCCCGATTTTATATTATGTCACTTTAATAGGCCTTAAAATAAAGGATTGTAGACTTCTCCACTGAGTACTTTATCCAGAGTAGATTTTCTCAAGAGTTCCTGGTTATCATGTCTGATTCTTACTGGTTTGTTTCAACTCAGCAAGAACCAATATTCTTCTAAATTACAGTTATTTACTGCTATCACATCATTGTAACAATGACTGGACACACAGTAGGCACTCATAATTTATCTGGAATCATATAGTAAACAAAGAAGGAGGGGGATAAGAAATAATTCTTAAAGGACATTCAGAGCCATGGTATCCTGGCTGGTGGCTTGCTAGGAGAGACAAAAAGCAGATAACAAAGGTAAATTAGAAAGGAGAAAACAATAGAAAAAAAAGTGAGAAAATGTCACTGACAGTTTCAGGGTTTTGACAATTTTTTGAGAAATGGTAATAATTCCTTCTAGAAACTAGAAAATAGTTGGTGTTGGTTTGAGAGTAGTTATGGATTTTAACTGTTAGCTTGATAAAACCTGTTGTGTCAGTTGTCTTTACAAGCTTTGAAGACTATCACCAAAACGAAAGTCAAATCAGGCTCTGCCAGAATAGTGTAACTTTCAGCAATTAGTATATTTCTACCTGAGACAGTCTAAATTTTCAAAATGAAAATGTCTTTAATTTTGAAGAGAGTGCCGCTATCTCTTTCTATTGCTTTTTATGAATCTGGTTATTAAATATAAAAATGAAGTGAAACAAAGGAGTTTGCATAGATCTGCTAGGAAGAAAAGCTGATGGTTCAGTCTAAGCCCTTCCCACCCCGCTGCTGACTGCCCTTTCATTCTCTTAGCTTTTTTCTCATGTGGCTCTAAACTGCTGACAGTCTATATGTGACATATTGTGGGGTTGCCAGTTTCTAGCTAAGCACCACTGACTTGAAGGAAGTAGAAACATACTAGTAAAATAAGTCAAAGGAGAGAGATAGACACAGAATAGTCTCACTCATTTTGTGGATTTAAGAAAAATAAAAGACAGTAATTATAATAATACCCAGACACAATAGAGATGAGGGCTGGAAGGACCAGCCCATGATATGAAGCTTATCACAAAGAGGGGTGAATTCTGTTAGTGAAATAACTACACTAACAACTATAATGACAATGGTAGTGAGTGAGAGAAATAGATTGTCCTTGAATACAGGCAGGGGGGTGGGGAGGATAGAGATGGAGGGCATGGTGGTGGGAAGGTTGCACTGGTGGAGGGTGTGTTCTTTTTCTATAACTGAAACCCAACAACAAACATGTTTGTAATCATGTGCTTAAATAAGATATTATAATAAAAAAGGAATAAGCATACTAATTGCCAAATGACTGTATTTGATATTTATAACACCTAATGCCGATTTAGAGATCAGAGGAAAGAATGGAGATAAAACAGTGCTTTCCCACATCTCTTCCTTCACAAAAAACAGCTACTAAGACCATTTGAGTATTAAGTGTGGTAGTTAGTACAAACTACGATAATTTCCTAGTATTATGATAATGTGTTTTGGTAGGGGTGTGTGGAGAGCTAGATCAGGTGTTTAAAGCACTTGTCTTGAATGTAGCAGACTTTGGGTTATAATAGTATATAGTGTTTATAGCACTATATGACACTTCCAACATGGGCTGGGTGGAAATGACCTCCAAACACAGAGCTAGTTGTCACAAAGTATTATAAGGTATAGTCCAAATCACTATCTCCCCACAAAAAAGAGAAATAATATTTTCATTGAGATTCCCTTTAAATATAGTAACTTTCTCTTTAAATATCTCAATATTGCAAATATAAGATATTTCAAATACAAGGTAAAAGATGTAAAAATATGAGTTTCCTAATAAGAATCTTCAAAGGATGTATTTTAAACCATGTTGGTATTCTATAAGACAACAAAAAACTATTACTTGAAGTGAAAATAACCAAGTATCCATAAAATCAATCTATTCAATAAAAATCTAGATTACTATGCTTTATTAGTTATAGTAATAAAATTTTTAGATATAATAGTTTTTTTAGATAATCTATTCAAATTACCTTGAACTTACTCTAGGGGAATAATTTTATACAAATGATTAGATCCAGTGACAAAGAGTGTGTCTGTGTAACATTCACCCTATGTAAAATAGTTATTGGCTAAATATGTGGTTTTTTGTCCATTCCCAGTTCAATTCATAAGGAAACTTTAACCCCATCTTGCATGTGAAGATGGGACCTTTGAGAAGTAATTAGGTTTATATTAGACCATGAATTAGATCCTATATCCCTAATCTAGGACATCTCATTACAACAACCCTAGCAAAATAAGAGAGTAATGTTTTTTTAAAAGTGAATGTACATAAAAATAATTTGTAAATGTATTTGATACATTTGATTCGAAACATTTATTCAATACTAAACACAAAACTAAAAAAATCTGTACCAGTAACTTAAAAGATTTATTGAATGAATAAAGCCCAAGTTATTTAAAACATAAATTGCAAGGCAATATAGTTTAATAGTAAACAATCTAGTCTTATGTGAATTTCAAAGTGATTGCAATACAAGTTTTGCTTAGTAGCAATCTGGTAAGCACAATTTACAGCAGAGCTAAGCAGATGAATGTTCCTTGTGCAACAGGTGGTTGGTTACTAGAAACGAAAGGGAAGGGATAATTGCTTTAACTTTGTTCTTCAATGTCATTTTTTTCTTCCTTCATACTGCAAACCTTTTTCACCTTATGGGCACACAGAAAATTTTTCATGTTTTCTATTTATGTCACAAAACTACAAACAACAATTTAGGGACTTAGAGGGTAAATAAGCAAGAAGAGTGAGCATTCTTAAAAAATTATCATCTTTTTCCTGCCAGAATTTCATTCATTCAATAAAAAGACTCTTTTCAACTTAACTGCATTCATCCAATTTACTGTATGTAGGAGGAAGCACTTAAAAATATTTGGAATTGGCCAAGTTATAATTGTTCACTCTGCTTCTCCTCCCAAACTCCTAGAAACTAGATAAAAAAAATCCTTTAAATTCAGTGTGTTGATGTGTATTTGAAACAAATGTATAAATACATAGTCTTCTATATTTTTTTATAAAAAAGTTAGTATGGAATTCAGAAACTTTAGTAATTAATGCAGGTATTAGAAAAGTTGTGGTATTTTTGCTTCTTTTAGCAGAGAGCAAAACAAAGAAATGGAACTTTTAATGCTCTTTAAACTATTTTCCCTAAGGGTCAGCAGGCCTTGAGTAAAATCTGTGGACAGCATGTTTTAGAAATTAAAGCCCTTGTGTTGGTTATTTATTAATAAAATATGGTCTGGTCACCAATATATTCTGGACTTAAGAGAATCACTGGGATTAATGCATCAGCATGTAGAGGGACTCTTCTTTATTAGGAAAAATAAGATGCTTCAAAATAGAAACAGTTAATTATATTCCCCAGATATCATTTTCTCCTCAAGGCAGATAATATTCCAACTGTTTCTGACCTTGTGGTGCCGTTTCCCAAATTGGCATGCATCTTGACATATTTTGTAAAAGCAGATTCCATTATGTTACATTTACCAACACATGGTGCATTGAAACTGTTAATCAAAATACAAAATATTACAAATAATCTGTTATGTATTACAAATAATCAAAAGAAACAAGTTCTACCAGATGGAGGGACAGATCTGTGATATCCATTCATTTTTTATGTTCATAAAGTATTCTAGCACAAATCAAAATCAGAGAAAGATTTTCAAGTTACAACTCATATTTCAGCTCTTTGGCTGTCTGCAGTTAGGCATAAATTTGTGTGATCAAGACAGCAGTTTCATAATCATGTGAATGAATGAGGGAACTGGAAAGCCTGTCTAGAGTACAGGTGGGGGTGGGGTGGGATGGAGGGAGATTTGGGACATTGGTGGTGGGAATATTGCACTGGTGAAGGGGGGTGTTCTTTACATGACTGAAATCTAATCACAATCATATTTGTAATCAAGATGTTTAAATAAAGAAAAAAAAGATTAAAAAAATATAGCAGGTTTCCTGCTCAGAAAGTTTAGGAAAACCCCCAGTTCAGAAAATCATGAAATTTGTATTTTCCCATAGAAATCTAATGAATTAAATCTTTGGAAGCACTTACAGGTGATTTGTCCTTGTTTTCCATGTGTTAAAAATTTTGAAATCCCAAAACCAGTCCTTTTTCATATTAATATAAATGAGTAAATGCTCATATATGTAATAAGCAGAGACTTGCTTATGACCTTACCCTGATAAAGGAATTTCACATTTTTATTTGTCTACCAAATACTTATACCAGATTATTTCTTCATGGGAAGTAGATGGTAAAAGGTAAGAAACATCAGGATTTTTTCATTATTATTTTCATTTATTGCCCCTTTATAGAGATTGTGGGTAGAGAAAGATTTAACCTATAGAGCTCTAGTTTGGATTTCTGGTCATTTGTCTCTCCTTTGTCTCAAAAATATTTCTTTCTAGCTGGAGCTCAGAAAATACTTGTTAAATAAAATGAAGTCCAGTATAAAACACAATTTTGTAGTCAATATAGTTTAGCAGTAAACAGGAAATGATGAGGGGTTATGGAAGTAAGTTTTGAATTCTAGTTCTCTTATTAACTGAACTGAGGAAAATTATTTTATATCTTTGGGCTTCCATTTTCTCTTTTTAAAAATGAAGATTAGTGTACCCAACACAGGATTTTTGCAGTCTTTGCATCAGATAATCCATGTAGTGTTTTAGCACAATCTTACCACATGGCAATTAGTTAACAATTATCTACTTCTATGATATTTCATTACTTATATTACCTTATAATATTTGCCATAGTATCTACATAGATAAAAAATAATCTGTATTTAAAATTTTAAATATGTCAGGTATAGAAAGGAGCACATTTTTTCAATTAATTGATATTTCTTTAACTACTATCTAGATACTTGGTGATTTTTTACACATTATGTAAAGTAATATTTTAATATCTTAAGTAGAGAAACTTACTACTTTCAAATAGTTGATATTTTTGTAGCTACTTTAGAGATTTTCACATTTTTATTGGGTCTACTATTTGCTCTGAGTCTTGCTTTAGTTCTAATAGGTTAAAAATAATAGCTATTATTGATATATTGCTTCCTTATTATCTACTTTTTCTTTTCCTTTTTTAAAATTATGTATTTATTTAAGCACTATGTTTACAAATATGTTTGTAAGTGGTTTCAATCATCCCCCTTCACCAGTGCAACTTTACAGACACCAATGTCTCCCGTTTCCTTCTTCTCCATTCCTCTGCCTATTTCGAGACAGGCATTCTACTTCTCTCTCTATCACTGTCATGGTAGTTGTAGTGTAGTTATTTCTCTAACTGCACTCACCACTCTTTGTGATAAGCTTCATATCATGGGCTGGTCTTTTCAGCCCTCATCTCTATTCTCTTAGGGGTATTATTACTATACTGTCTTTTATTTTTCTTAAATCCCACAGATAATTTACTATTCTGTGTTTACCTCTGTCCCTCTGACTTATTTCACTCAGAAAAATAATCTCCATGTGCATCCATGTGTAGGCAAATTTCTTGACTTCATTTTTCCTAACAGCTGCATAACATTCCAATGTGTAGATGTACTCATCTTACCAACTCATCTTTTGTTGGGCATCTGGGTTGTTTCCCAATTCTGGCTATTGTTAATAGTATTGCAATGAACATAGGAGTACAGAGGGCATATTTGTATTGTGTTTTTGTGGTCCTAGGGTATAGCCCTAGTAGTGGAGTTTAATTTTTAGTTTTTAAATGAATATCCATATTTTCTTCCAGAAAGGAGGAACTAGATAGCATTCCCATCAGCAATGAATGAGAGTTCTTTACTCCCCCCATCCATGCCAGCAGTGGTTGTTCTTGTTCATTGATATGTGTGTCAGTCTCTGTGGCATTATATTATCTACTTCGTTTTCTTCCAAGGATAATGGCTAATTATTGGTTAATAAATTGTTAACACTTTCATGCATATACAGATGTTGTAATGTTTTTCATACTATGTGTTCAGTCTTATAGTTTTAACATTTTTCTTTGGCAAATTCTATTCTCTTCTAACTTATTTGTGAAGTATTGTGTGTGTTGTGTGTCATGTATAGTTTGTGCACATGAGTTGACAGTCAAATAAATTAAAAAAATAAATCAAAAATTTAGAGATGACTTGGACTTTCTATTTTGATATTTTTCTATTTATGGTTATATTTTTAAACTTGTTTTGTTCTAATGATAACATAGATTTTTTTTTTCAGTAATGTTTCCTAAGTTTATTTTTTGGTCTTATTCTCAAAGTACATTGCACAATATCTACTTGTATAAAAAGATTGCTCCTTTGGTGAGAGAATATTATATTCTATATAGATACAAATGTCTTAAAATGTCTGTCTCAGGAAAAAAGTCAGGAGTAAATTAATGGCCTACTTTTCCTATATCAAGGAAATTGATTTTCTCTTTAGTTTAAAGAAAAATCATTGAGGGTACTCACCACTGCATGATAAATGGCACTATAAAACAATTTGAGTGTATTGGAGAAAGAATATTGGTTAAAATTGTTTGCTTCACAAAGCATAATTTTGGTCACTTAAAATAGTTTTGGAATGCTCCCTTTTTACTGTTTCCTTCATTCACACTAATGTTTCTACATACTAACAAAAAGTATTTTAATAAATTGTATTTTTAGTTGCTGATTCACCTAGCTCTTTGTCCTATATTTTCTGAACTTTCTGTCTAATCTTGCAATTTATTTCATCACTTCCTCTTTTACTATCTAGAAAATCTTTAATTTGAAAACTTGTCACTTGAGTAACAATTGAGTGGGATGATGAGTCTACCAAGTTCTTTGCTTAAGAACTTAAAAAAAAAAATCTATGCATGAAAGTCTTGGAACAAGATTTTACATGAGCAAAGCAAAAAAAATCTTCCTCTCATGATTATTTCAAGCATAGCTGTTTATAAAAAGCCTTAAAATATAGTATCTTCAGATAAATCTAAATGTGCATTAGTTGAGCCTACTTTTTATGATATATCATAGTGAAAAGGTTATATTAATTCTACTGATATCCCAGAATGTTTTACTACCAGATTATTGTATATTATTAACATAAGTATATAAACCATGTATATACATAAGTACCTACAGCATATATTGTTATATTTCTCATACACTCTATTGTGGAAATTGTTCTCATTTCAATACTGGAGTTTAAAGACAGCAACTTCTGGGCTTCAGTGGAACATCATACTAGCATGTCATAGAATTCCCTTGTAGTGTGGGTGTTGAAAAGATTCTGTTGACATAAAATTTGCAAAGAAAATATGCAAACATAGAATTGTTACTTAGAACGAATCACCTTAGTATTCACATAGGTCATTAATACCAGAGAGGCAAAATTTCATCATACTTATACCAGTAAAAAATTAATTCTGATGATAAACTCATGTGATATATTAAAATATTAAATATGTTTATTAAATATTTAGCAAGGATTTCAAGATATATGAACTATCTTTGAGCTCTTCTTTATAATATATAGAGATATTTTATTTTGCAATACTACTACATACATTCTATGTCTGGCAAATGAGTGAGATTGCCCAAAAGGGTAAATGACAAAATAAAACATGGAAAGTTAGTCATAATATCTCCACTAAGTTCTTAATATAGGAAACTATTTGAATATCAAGAGTCAAATGAAAAAAGAAAACAGTTCTTGATATTGTAAATATTTGTCTTGATTGAGTTACTCCAAAATATAGTATACTATGGGGATCAACTCTACATTAGATAGAGGGAGGCTGATGACAGATAACTTTCTACTTTCTTTATTGCTACAACTATGATCCAACTCACATAATGGTCTCAATATTAAATTATTTCTTTCATTTTATGCTATTTCAATCAATGAATTTAATACATAATTGGATACCTCTAACAGATTATCAGAGGAAACAAAAATATACAATAGACTCAGTAAAATAGCAAAGCCAATAACTATGAGCCAATCCCCAGCGTGAGCAATTTTTATTCTACAAATCTGGTCATATTTCATTACTTATAAAATGTAGCCTGCTATGAATTTCAATGAAAATGTGTCATTTTATTAAGCTAAGTTAAATGAAAGAAAATACATTTTATTTTATTTGTTTAATGATATCTTGGTATAATTTAGAGTACAAGACAATAAAATGAAACTCTTTGTCCTCAAATTAGCAGGATATATTTTGATAGGAGGTAAGAGCCTGGAACCAAATCATCCACCATTTTATTAAGGAAATGGACAATAAAGAGAACATGTTTTGTGCACTGGTGAAGGATGGTGTACATCGTATGACTAAAACCCAACAATGAACAATCTTATAACCACAGTGCTTAAATAGAAAAAAAAAGAGAACATGGTTTAACTTGGGATGTGATTGAGTATCTGATATAAGAGAGGTACCCAGGGACATTGCAAGAATGTTATTAGTGGCAATCTTTTAAAATAAGACCATTCTCAAACTTGAGGCTCTGGCTGATTAACTGCCATAAAATATCTGCCATAAAATAGCAACGTGGAGACCTTTGAATAATAATTGTTCATTTGATACAAATATTTAAATTTTATTAAAGGTAGAAATAAATTTATTCTTTCCATTTGTTCCATTTGTTCAACTTACCAATTTTAGTCACAAGAGATGTAAGATCAGAGATGGGCTCTCCATTTTGATGTTTGGCAGTTGAGAGGGATCAATAGTCTGATTTCTATTATTTAATTTAATTATACACCACAACTTAAAAATGACCATCACAGAATATATTTTCATAATTTGTAATATATTTACACAGCTCTCCATATACCTATTAACTTCATGTTCCAGAATGTTAAAAAAAATGCCACTCCAGGATGAGTAATAGAAGAGAAATGGAAGATGCTCTTCCATTCTCTCTCCAATTTCACCTATTTTTCATATTGGAATTGTTTTCTATAATTTAAGTTTGTCATTTAATTGGAAAGGGTCTATTACATGAAACAAGAGATTTTAAATTATCTAGGGTAGCAATGGGACTCTAATAGTAGTTAAAAATTCTTATCACATTCTTTTCTAATCAATTGAATATAGTCTGGGATTTTTATAGCTTTGTTTCTGAAAAGATATGTTCAATATTTCATCTACTCAGCTTCTGTAAAAATCACCTGGTTTTTAAAAACCTAAATCAAGACAGTCTTAAGACATGTCTATTCAAAATATCATGTATTCATGTTGAGTATTCAGAACCTGAAAAGATGTACTGCTAAGAAATACAAATATAAAAAAATCTTTATAAATATAATACACTATCAAAGGCAAAATAAGTTTTATCACTTCATCAATATATTGTGCATAGAAGTTTTCAAAATTTATTCAAATTTTCTTGGGTTGTTTTGAGAATAAAAGTACACAGGACTAAAGAATTATTATCTAGTAACTAAGGTTTGCTAACACCTCTGGTGGGAATTGTGTTATCCATAGAAGGTTAATGTAACAGCAATCTGGATATTTAATCATCCAGATTGTATTAAATATACTCAATAAGCAATTAGAGTTTAGGTTGCAACTTAAGCATATGTGATACATAAACCAATGCACATTTATAATTAGGAAAATGAATGTTCTCTCTAAATTCATGTTCTTATCCCCTATAAAAAACAATAGAGTTGTAGTGAACGAATCTTAGAGCAGGTAACAGATACATTTAAGAGAGAAATTCAAAGTAAGGAAAGAGTGCTGACGTCCTTCACTCTCGCTAACCTCAGCTCCTACTAGCCTCAACTTTGAATATACCAATATTTAATTTTTTCACGCATACTTGTCAAACAGAAGTGTCCAGATAACAGAATCTTTTTATTAGTAAGTGAGCCTAGCACTAGCCCACAAATCATAAGTATACAGTTTTATTATTTGTTATCAAAGTATGTAATGCTTTAACTCTTCCCAAATCAGGGATAATCCCATCTCCACCCCAATCTCTGCCCGTGCTCCAGCTCTTTCCCTTACCCTCCGCCCCGTCAATCCATCTCCCTCGAAGTGCCCTGTTTGTTAACCCAGGAAACTAGAAGGAAATCAAAGACAATCCTTAGGAAACAAGCCTATCGGGAGGGATTCTGACTAGTCTATTTCTGGACCGCGAAACTCCCGCTCTCTCGCTCTCTCACCGAGTTATCTCATTGTCAGATAAGAAAATGGAACGGGATCGATGAAGAGATAGGCTCCTTGCTAGCTATTCGATTTTACACGCCAGCCAAAAAAGGAGCAAAGGGCGTCGAGTTTAGGGCTCCTCTCCAAGCGTGCTTGCAGGAGAGCCAACCTGCCCAGCTTTCAGGCTCCTTCGGGCTGCACCGCCAAGGGTCCCGCTGATCACTGACCACCTTACACCACACACACACACACACACACACACACACACACACACACACACACACACACACACACACACACACACACACGAGAGATCTCCGTGTGGCATCGAATGATTGCAGGGTACCCAGATGCACAAAGCCTAAAGAGCACCTAATATTAGGCAACTAATCCTGAGCTGAGAGAGAGCAGCGAGGGAGAGGAGAGAGATGGTTGGTTGACAAGACAGGTCCCTCTGAGGGTCTGAGCAGTAGTTGGTACCTCCACCTCTCGCCTCCTGGTCGCAGATGCATGCTCTGAAACACTCCCTCGGCTTCCTCCAGGGGAGATACAGACGTGCGCTCGCACACCAACTCGCCCACGCACACCCACACATCGCCCTGGCCCCCCACGCTTCCCTTCCCACCCCTGGCGCCACTGTAGGGACCGGGTCCTGGGGCTGCTTCAACTTTCCCTGCCGCACCTGCCCCGCGCGGTCCCTGAGCCTCCACGCCCTCCCTCTCCCGTCCCCTCCCTCGCCGGCCTCTCTCCGGGGTGCCCGTCCTCCGCGCCCCCTTACCTGGCGCCGACAACTCCTGGCAGGGACTGGAGCTGACCGCGGTGGCAGCTTCTGCGGCGGAGCCTGCGCCCGGTTTCAGGCTCATGGTTGATCCTCCTCATCCGACACAAAAGAGGTTAGCTCGCTGGCTTTGTCCTTCCCCGAATCCCAGAGAGAACTTAGCTTGGCCCCCCGAAATGGCCAACTTGTGCGCGGCCGCTTCCTGTCACAGTGGCCCCTGCCCCCGCCTCCTCCCGGCTGCGCGCTGGACCACTGCCCGGTGGCAGAGCATCCAGGCCTCCGTGTCAGTGGGGAGTGGGGAAAAGAAAGGGTGGGTGGGAGGAGAGCAAGGGCGGGGTGGAGAAAAGGGGGGAGACTCAGGGGGTCTGCGGAGAGGAAGAGGGGCCAGTTCCCAGACGACTCCCTCTCCTCCTTTTTCTCTCCAGGAACACCCACTTCCCAGGCGCAGAAGCAACTTTCCTTCACCTTGTCCAGGCTTGAAACAGTCGCATCTAATTGGGACTCTCTAGGTAGAGACACAGACCTTCTGGCTTTCTCTCCTTCTTCTCTTTCCTCCTTTTACTCCCTCACTCCGACTGCCTTTCCCCTCTTTTTCTCCCTTCCTCCGCTTACAGGGGTATGTGTATCTGCAGAGTCTTCATTGAGCCAGGAGACCCAGTCAAGAAAGGATGGCTACAGGGACAGCCAGGGAGATGTTGCCGGTGGCTCCTGTATCTGAAATCCTTAGGCAGGGCATGCAAAGGTTGGGGATTTCAGCAGGGACTAGGACAGAAGGGAGGTCGGTGGCTCTAACTTTGATGCTCTGCTGGAGCTCTCAACCTTAGGGAGAGCGGGACTCGGAGTCAGTCCCGGCACTGGCACAACTCTCTGGTCCCGGAGCTGGGAACTGGCTGGCCTCAGGCTGAAAGGAGGGAAAGGCAGAGATGGAGTAGATGGGGACGAGCCAGCTGGAGAGGCCGGTGTGTGCAGCTCTGCCCCACACACACCTCTCAACTGCACATTGGGAGCCCCTGGAGAGGACTTGTGCAGAACAATCCCTGGGTCAGGAGGGAGGGAGACGCTTCTGTCTCCTAGCAACCCTCATCAATCTTCAGGGGATAGCTTCCTCTGAAGGAATGCCATTGGACAGCCCCCGGAGAGAAGCCACGCCTCTTCAAGAATGCTGGGTTGCTGCCTTTTTTTCTTTCTTTCTTTTTTTCTTTTCCGCATTCTTCCAAATTTCTTGGGTGGAATAAGATTAGGAAGGAGTGCTGAATTGTCTTTCTTTTTTATCCTCCGGTGCTGCCACACCCCCCCTCATGTGGCAACTCCCCCCTCACACCCCCCCACCCCAGCCCACGTTAGACTTCGCAAATCCTACTTGTGGTTAATAGGCAGAGTGTTCTCTTTAGAGCCACTTTCTTTCTTCTTAAATTAAATAAATAAAGGAGAACCTTAAATCGGTGACGTAGGCACAAAAGAGAAAAAGGCACACGGAAATAGCTTCAATAGGCTCCGAGCTACAATGAAATCCTAAAGGTAAAATTCCAGGCATCCTTCTATATTTAGAAACACATTGTGTATACATTTCAAAATTGAAACTTCATTGTCATTAATTTTTCAGTCCCGATATACCCCTTCGTGTTCACCAAAGACTGAGTTATTTGAAACGATTAAGCTTAAGATGTTTTAATTCTATATTTATTCTTTAAAATTTAATGTTGGTTTGTTTAACAACTGCCTTCCTTTGTAAGCTAGCCAGACATTTAAACTATAGAAATAATTATGCCACTGATTTTGTGGAGATATTTAGAAGAAAGGTGCATTTATATTTTCTGTTATGAATAAAAAATACAAAAATTTGAACACACTAAAATTATGTTATTAAATAATGAAAGTCTGAAAATGCTAAAAGTTTCCTTCTAATGCCAGCCTTTCTGGAGTACAATAGAATCATTCTCCCTTTGTATTTTATTCTTATTATCTAACAAGTGCTGTTCATTGCAATACATTAGACTTTCCTAAGAGAATTATTACTATGTCCAATAGACAAACTGCACACCAAATAGCAACGACTCAATGGAGAAGATACAAATTTATAGTTGCTTTTTTTAATCTTCCAGTTTTCTTTCTTTCTTTCTTCTTTTCTTTCTTTCTTTCTTTTCTTTCTTTCTTCTTTCTTTCTTTCTTTTTCTTTCTTTCTTTCTTTCTTTCTTTCTTTCTTTCTTTTTTCTTTCTTTCTTTCTTTCTCTTTCTTTCTTTCTTTCTTTCTTTCTTTCTTTCTTTCTTTCTTTCTTTCTTCTTTCTTTCTTTCTTTCTTTCTTTCTTTCTTCTTTCTTTCTTTCTTTCTTTTCTTCTTTCTTCTCTTTCTTTCTTTCTTTCTTCTTTCTTTCTTTTTTCTTTCTTTCTTTCTTTCTTCTTCCTTCTTCTTCTTCTTCCTTTCTTCCTTCTTCCTTCCTTCCTTCCTTCTTCCTTCCTTCCTTCCTTCCTTCCTTCCTTCCTTCCTTCCTTCCTTCCTTCCTTCCTTCCTTCCTTCCTTCCTTCCTCCTTCCTTCCTTCCTTCCTTCCTTCCTTCCCTTCCTTCCTTCCTTCCTTCCTTTCCTTCTTCTTTCTTTCTTTCTTTCTTTTTCTTTCTTCTTTCTTTCTTTCTTTTTCTTTCTTCTTTCTTTCTTCTTGCTCTCATGCTTTTCTTTCTTTTTTATACTATTCTAAGGTTTTATCAAAATTAGTTCAGATTGGAAAAAGTAGAAGAGATCTGACATTTTTCACTTAAAGAACAAAAGTAGCTGTGTTTGCATAAAACAGTGTTATACTGACTGAACAACTTTGCATAATCTGTATGGAGGCTGCTTAATACTCTCAAGATAGCATTATATGGGACCCAAATTCAGAAAAAAAAGATTAGTTATTAGGTCAGAATTTACCAGACATTTTCTCCTCTTCATATACATAACAATGAGAAAGGTAAAGGTTTTTTATGCTGATGAAGTACATTTTCTCCTCTTTCCATGTACACAACAATGACAAAGGTAAAGGTTGCTTATGCTGGTGAAGCATTTTACCAGAATTTGAACCCTTAATTTCCATCACTTTCACTGGGCAGGTTTATTAATCTTATAATATCTGTCTCATCAACTATAAAATTTTGCTTTTCTTCTTAGTTATTCTATGAATTATAAGTTTGATGTAAAGACCAGTTAAGTCTTGGTCACTATTCATCTATAGTTTATAGTTATCAAATGGTATTTAGCTGATGTTAATTATATTTAACTTTCCCTTTTACATTTAATTTTAATCAATCTCTTGGAACATAACTTTTACTTTTAGTGATTATTTGTGTATATATTTCTATGTATTTGCTTATACACATCCATATCTTAAAGGTTATATTAGTATCTACAAGAAAGAAAGCTATATAATATTTTATGCTAAATGATGTATTAATAGAAAATGACACCTTTCCTTTTCTTTCCACCTTACTTCCAAGAAATGAATAGTTTAATGGCTCCTCTTCTAAGCAATTCTAGAAATTCCATTTCTAAATGAACTATTTTGAGTTCCTCTAAGTAGAATGCTCATTTTTTCAAATGTGTGTTTGAATATCTTGATAACTTTTTAGTTTATATTTTATTTGTTTAATTTTACTAAACTCACTTATTAATATTAAAACTGATATATCAATAATACTAGTATTTCTTTGTATTTTTCTTAAAATTAATACCTTTATATTCTGAATTTCTAATATGGGCCAAAAGTGTATTCTCCTTTATTTAAAAATAATGTTGAGAATTTATTTCTGCCATTATCAAATTTTATGCTCTTCATTTCCTAACCACGGTGCAGAGTTCAGTCTCACTAGCATTCTCTCTGGAGCAAACAAATGCTCAATGACAGAAATAGGTTTCTTTGCTTGTTTCTAATACTAGTCAGTAGTGGCTGTTATTTTGACTGCATGTAACATGATCAGGCATCCAATTTGAATACAACTTTTATAGTTTACACCCTCTTTCTGTATATATTAGCAGTGCTCATTTTATTTTTCCCCCATGAGACAAGGTAGAGATTATATGGCTACCAGAATATTCTATTATCTGGCCAGTATATCTTGCCTGAGCCTCTCCTTATTTCATTGGATATTGACAAATTCCTCATTGCTCTTTCACAATGGGGTTTGCTAATTTTTTATTCTTAATAAAAATTATTTTCAACTATATATGTCATATTAAGAATCTTTAATTTACTTAAAAACCTGTTACTAGTCACTTCTTTAAAAATGTCTCCCTTTGGATCATAAAACTATGAAAGTTTGATTTTTAGTTATTTATGCAATATAACATATTTTAGTTTTAATCTTTATTGAATCTTTTTGCAAAGTGACAATTTGCAGAAACTTGTATTTCATTTAGATGGGGTATTTTTTAAACTACACAGATTAGAAAAGAGTTAAAGTTTAAGAAAGTGAGGTTGCAAAGTGCATTTCAGAGTCTTAGTACACCCTAAATGTACAGGAACAGGAGAATTATAGGTGTATATTACTTCACCTCCATAATAGTAAGGGTCGTTGCAGCTTTGCTTCAGGGGAACCATTACTCTGTTCAATGAAAGTAGCTTGAAATAGTGGTCTGCTTTCTAATTTACAGAAAAAAAAAGCACAAGAAATTCTGAATATATTTGTCTCCCAGATGACATAAAGAAAAAAAAAAAGACTGACTTAAAGTGAATTGCAACTGTGACATGTAAAAGTATTCCTGAGATAGCATATTGGGCTCCTATATGCTCCAAGTGAATGTAGTAAACAAAGGGCAGATGATGTGTTTTCATTGATTCTCACCAGGCAGACTTGATGGACTCTGCATCACAGTGCACAGATGGTGGAGAGCATAGTGTTTTACTAATGTAAGTGTTTATGCTGGAGTTGACAGAGAGGTGCTGCAGGTAAAAGAAATGTTTGCCCGGTGCTCTCATCTTTAGAGCTACATCAAATTAGTGGGAGTGTGTGTTTACAGTAATTTGTCAAACTGCAGGGGCATCTCCTCAGAGTTCAGGAAAACATGGTTTAGGAGAAATCTAAGGCAGAGTGTAGTAATAGAGAAGATTCCAATCCCAAAACCTTACTAAAGTTACATCAGATTTGCAAGGAGAAATCAGAAGGGTCTATGGAACCTCAGTGTATGAACTGAATTAGGATCAACAAAGACAGACTTAAGTGATTGGTAAACCCAAGAAAACATGATTTTACACTATTACTGGTCAAAGGAAACTTTTTTTGGAGTCCATGTACATTATTGCACTGGCTTCTATTTGGAGGGATATAAACTTCACTTATTGTTTCACGTGGATGGAAACTAAGGATAAGAAAGTTTTTGTATAGAGAAGGGCCTTTCAGATGCTGGAAAGTGTCCCTTATGATGCTTTTAAAACTAGGAAAGGAGAGAGTTCTACCTTAGATGAACATTGGAATTTTGATTAGTAACATCGTGCTGAACTTAATCCCACCTAAGCCTATATATGTGGGCATGCATGAGCTTACGCATTTTGGACTAAGTTAAAGTGTAGCATTTGATTTTTTATCTGGGAACACTGATGGCACTGGCTTTCCATAACCTCCAAGATCCAAAGGGTAGATAACAATAAATAGAATGTCCATGAAATGGTGATAAATAAAATTGTATTTGTAGTGCTTTATAAGCCTTCTATATGTTAGGCATATAATTACTCTTATCATCACCTTTGATTTTTCTGCATAGTGTGTGATAGTTGTGGGGAGAGTCTATAAATTAAGTCATCATTAGTTCAGTTATTCTAAGAAAACTTTTTTTTTGTTTGTTTTTGGGCCACACCCGGCAGTGCTCAGGGGTCACTCCTGGCTGTCTGCTTAGAAATAGCTCATAGCAGGCACGGGGTACCATATGGGACACCGGGATTCAAACCAACCACCTTTGGTCCTGGATTGGCTGCTTGCAAGGCAAACGCCGCTGTGCTATCTCTCTGGGCCCTGAAAAAACATTTCTATATAACACTTTCAATTTCTCACAAACATAAATTTAAATTTAGTTTTGAAGAATCTATAGCACTAAGTTCTTGCCTTGACCATCACATTCAAATATAATTTGAGCTCAAGATTATAATTTTAGCAGTCACTACCATCATTTTGTATTATTTTGGGGGGGTCACATCCTGCAGTGCTCAGGGATTCCTCCTGGCTCTATGCTCAGAAATCATTCCTGGCAGGCTCAGGGGACCATATAAGATGCCGGGATTCGAACTACTGTCTTTCTGCATGCAAGGCAAACACCTTACCTCCATGCTATCTCTCGGCACCATCATTTTGTATTTTTATTACCGTTTACATTCTTCTCACCTTTCAAAATATGTCAGAGCCTCTACTTTATCTACTTAGTATCCCTAAGTAACATACATTTCCTTTATCTAAATCCTTTCTATGCTTGTGCTCTGCAGCTTTTCTTTAGACTAAAGTCACAGTCTAATAGTTATGATTCTAACAAACATTACCTGTATAAACATTTTTTATGTCGCCCCATTCACAATACAGACCAGGCAAAGATCCTGAGCTGAGGTGTATATGGGGTGCATTTACTGTACCTCCTCTTTCTACACAGTCAGTGTAAAGAATACAGCCTGTGGTAAACATTGGGTGTTGCAGGCGCCTTGCTTCTCAGCATCTCTAGTGGGGAGCAATCCTTCACGAGGAAAAATGGGTAACACGAGCAACCAAATATGAAATATGAAATAATGAAACCACACAGAGTATGTGGGGTCAACACATCTTCTGGCAGAGTGTGACAAGTTTAATTTTTTGAGCAGGGGAATTTATAGGGGTAAAATTAGCCATAGGTGAAGAATAATTATAATCACAAAGCAGAGTACAACAGTAACAATACCTAAACTATGGGTGTGACTGTAAAAATACAAAGGAGAAAGTTACAACTCAAGGTAATTTTGCAAGCTCACTTTAAATACAAAATTAGGATTAGGAGGGAGTAGAAAATATCTACGAACTTGATCTTTCTGGGCTGGACTCTCTTGTTTTAGAGGTTAAGTAAAGGGAGGAGCCAAATCCCCGAAAATGAGTTACCTTATTTCTAAAGGAGGGTCAATAGTCAATAGCCAGGATCTGCATTCTAGTTATGCCCTTGATTACCAAAGAATGCAGCTGCAAGGACATATTTGAAAAAGAGAGAAAAAGTATTGTCTTTGCTTTTAGGGCTGGCTATTATCTAGAAAAGAGGTTCTCAAATAAACTTTGGTGCTGGAATTTCTGAGCCAAATTATTTGATAGAGGCCATTATTTTGCCTGATATATACAAAGGAGAGATAGTCAAATACTGGCTGAAAATGTAATGCCAGGCATCTCCTTGGAAATTCCTCAACCATCCACGAGGGGAAAAAGGCATCCACAGCGGGCCTTTTGAAGAACCCCATGGGGATTAAATTAGTTCTACCCACCAGGAAAATCTGAGGATACATCTGGTGGGCTGAGTCCCCTAAAAGCTTAGGTATGCCCAGGCAATTGGGAGGCTTTATCTTTTCTTTTCTTTTCATATATATATATATATATATATATATATATATATATATATATATATATATATATGTATATATATATGTATATATATAAATATATGTATTTATATATATAAAACACCCTTCACCAGTGCAACATTCCCATCACCAATATCCCAAGTGTCCTTCCTCCTCACCCCACACCAGCCTTACTCTAGACAGGCTTTATACTTCCCTCATTCAGTCACATTTTGTTATGATAGTTCACAGTGTAATTATTTCTGTGACTGCACCAAACAATCTCTGTGGTGAGCTTCGTGTCAGGAGCAGGACTCTCCAGTCCTCCTCTATTTTGTCTCTGAGAATCATTACACAATGTTTTTCATTTATCTCAAAACCCATAGATGAGTGAGACCATTTTGTGTTTATCTTTCTCCCTCTGACTTATTTCACTCAGCATAATAGATTTCATATACATCCATGTATAGGAAAATTTCATGACTTCATCTCTTCTGACAGCTGCATAATATTCCATTGTATATATGTACCATAGTTTCTTTAGTCATTCATCTATTGAGGGGCAGCTAGGCTGTTTTCCAGAGTCTGGCTATTGTAAACAAAGCTGCAATGAATATAGGTGTGAGGAAGGGATTTTTTGTATTGTATTTTTGTGTTCCTAGGATATATCCCTAAGAGTGGTATAGCTGGGTTGTATGGTAGCTCAACATCCAGCTTTTGGATAAATCTCCATATCGCTTTCCACAAAGGTTGACTAGATGGCATTCTCACCAGCAGTGAGAGTTCCTTTCTCTCCACAACCCTGACAGCACTGCTTGTTCTCATTCTTTGAGATGTGTGCCAATCTCTGTGGCATGAGATGGTACTTCATAGTTGTTTTATTTGTATCTCCCTGATGATTAGTAATGTGGAGCATTTTTTTCATGTGCCTTTTAGCCACTTGTATTTCCTTTTTTGTATAAATGTATATCCGTAAGCAATGGCTTGCTAAGAGGTTTTTCTCTTTTATAATGCTAACAACCTTTATTAGATCCTTTGTACACATTCCCCAATCCAACCCATCCCTGCAAAAGTAATTTTTTAAAAACAGTTAAAACTAAAATTAATCTTTTATTAAAACTAGACTATTCAGAAAAACCCTGAAAATTCATCTGATCATTTAATTTCCTTTGCATAAGATGTCTGTTGAGCTCTAAAACTCATCAGACAGTTTAGGCAAGGGACACAGATTAGTACCTGCGCAAAGAATCACTTCCTTCACAACATCGTTAAACTAGTTAATAATTATAACTTCCTTCAATAAAATAATATTTTGAACACAAGCTGTATCCAACGCTCACTTTACTTAACTCTAAAGTATGTTAACATAACTTTTTATTTTTAAAAGTTATTTCTTTCACTCAACAAATAATTAGTGAGCAAGTACCATTCCAGCATACAAACACATGCACACATACTTTTCTGTATAGATATGGTAGCAAAATACATAATCATTCTTTTTATCCTCATGAAGCATACAGTCTAATGGTAAAGACAAATAAAAGAGTATTTAAGTTTTACATAATAAGAATTTTAAATAGATACTAGCTTCAATATTTATTTATTTTATTAATATTTAATTTTTAATATTTCAAAAAGTCCTGTGGTGATAGTCATACCAAGATTTGAACATTTAACTTCAAATCAACCTTAATTCAGGTATAAACTGTACAATTTTCAGGACTTAACAAAACACATTGTAAATATCTGAGGATTATTGCCCTTTTGTCTTTTATGAGAACTGGGGTAAATGAAGAAAAAATCAAAGGTTATCTGGAAATAACTTTTCATATAACTTAAGTAAAAATTAATATGGGTAATGTGAATAGATATACAAAGCTGGAAATGTTTGCAATTATATATTGGAGGTACATTCTTCTTGGTCTTTTACAAGACATGGTCAAATCCTTATGGCCAATATTGACATGTACAGAAATCTATTTTTAATTATATAAGTACCTACATCATTACTTATTTTAAAGCAATACCTATCATTTAGGGTTATTAGGACATAATTCATATCTAATCTTGCAAATAGAAGCCTGAAATTTAATAATAACAACTTGTGCAAATCTTTGTATGTATCAATTTCAACACACTAATGGTCTGTGAGCTATGTGAGAAAATATCAGTAAAAATTTTTGAATTGTAACTTGATAACAGTTTTTGGGTTGGGGCCACATCTAGAAGTACACAGGGCTTACTCTTGTTTCTGCACCTACAGGTCATTTGGTACCATGCGAAGTACTAGGAATCAAACTCAGGTTTGCTGTATGCAAGGCAAGAACTTTACCATCTACTATTTGTCTGGCCTGTAAACAGTTTTGCATATTGACTTCTCAATATGAATATGAATATTTACACAGATCTGCAGAGTGGTTCTCTTCTCAGTGGATTATACAAATTTACTGATTTAGTTTCTAAATCTGTGCCAGGGTGTATCCCCTGTACTGCATATGTAAGAATGTTTAATTTAAAATAGCTTGTGGTGTTGCAGAGCACGTAGTAAAGAAATACTTTCAACTACTACAGAATTTTATTTTTAAAACTTTCCTAACCACAACCCTGTAACTGTGGGAGATATTATATCTCATTTATCTATTTCTGGTTACTTTATTATAATTCTCAGTATTCTGTTAAATATTATTTTGTTTACTGGGAATTTTTATTAAAATTATTTTAAAAAATTATTATTAAAAAACAAAGGCATACATTCTTTACTCCATTATTTTATTTAACTTTATATACATTTGAATAATATTCAATGAACAATTTTCTGGTTTATAAATGAATACAATTTTAGAGAGGAAAGCAATTTACCCATTAAAAAATCTTTTATAAAAGAACAAGGTATTAACTAGTAAAAATTTTTATTTCATAACTTAGGACAAAGACACATCGGAGAAGACAGATTCTGGGTGGAGCTAACCCAAGAATGCAAAAATGCTTAATATTTTTGTCATTTCTAAGTAAGAATTTAATAAAAAGCACTCAAGATTTTAGAAAAGATTTTTTTCCAATAATATAATTGCTTGAACTATTAGTACATTGTATGACTGTAACTCAATCATGAACAACTTTATCTGTGGAAAAAACCTGTAGTATGAACAATCTTGAAATCACAGTGTTTAAATAAATGATAAATTTGAAAAAGTAAGCCGAAGATGTTCTTATTCAAGGCTTAAAGATTATAAATGTCCAGAGAAATATTATAATAGAAAAAGGACTCTCCTTGCATCTAACCCTAGTTCAAATCCCTCTTACCACATATGGTTGTTCCTGAATACCACTAGGGATGATCTCCAAGCAGTCAGGAGTAAGTCCAGAGCACCATCAGGTGTGGTTCCAAAACAAAACAACATAGCTCATTGAAAGGAAAATAACTGTAATTATATTTTTCTTCATTTGATGTTTTCTCTCGAAAATAGAAATGTTTATTAGAAAGAAACTCTCACACTGGGAAGGAACTTAGTTTAGAACTAAGTTCTGCTCTTAATAAAAATTCCCCCCCCCTCAGTTTACTTCTCTAACAATAAAGCTGCTCTTATTCATCCTGAATCTTGTCCATCATCCTCTTGGACCTGAACATCCTAACTTGTTTAAGGAAATTTATTGACAGGAAAACTGCTGTAAAACAGTGAAAGAGTTATAGAGAAAGCAGTCTAAGTGCTTCTCAAATAGCCCTCCCCCACACACCCTTACATCTCATGTGAGATGATGTGCCAGTCTGCACTCATTTTCAAAGGTGTATCTGAGGTTATTAGCAATTTTGCTATCTACCTATGTATATGAGTAGGAGTGATTTTATTCTAAGATAACCCTCATATCCATGTTCATTATAGAAAAAGTGAAACATTTAATTCAGCAAAAGAAAACATCCAAAAGCCATGTAACTTTGTTTTAAAGAAAAATAAATCACAGTGGGATGCACAGTTGTAGAGTTGTTGATAGCTGAGTTTCAGTAATACAATGTTCCAACACTCATCTCTTCACCAGTGTTCATTTCCCACAATTGAAGTCCCTGGTATCCCTCCTAATCCCGTTCTTGCCTGCCTCTATGGAAGAGATTATTTCTCTCTCTCTATCTCTTCCCACACTCACTTCCTCCCTCTTTTTTCTCTTATCTCTCTTTTTTAGGCCATTTAACTTTATGGGTGACAGGAATCAAATCCATTCCATGTGTATCTCTCAACTGTACTATTGCTCCAACCCCTTTCCTAATCTTCTGTGGGTGTAACTCTTCATAAATTTTAAATTTTAGTATTAAAGTGTACAAAAGTATTAATAAATAACTCATTCCTTCTAAGGATTTGGTCATGTAATGATTACCTCCTGCTTGGTAAAATTAAGCTTTAATAAATGACATCTTTACTAAAAATTTTAGACATATAGGAAAGCAACAGAATTATAAACCTATTGTGAGTTATAATGATTGGAAATATGCTGATAGTAGTTTTTTACTGATCTAAAATTAAACAAAAAAGGCAACGTGTTGTGAGACACTTTTATTATTATCTATCATTTCCTCCTACCCCAGTGATTCAATCAACTTCATAATCAATGAAGAAGAAAGTTATGAAGTCTACTCAATGTTCCTTGCGTGATCCCACTTCATTATGTGGATTTATTTGTTACCACATTAATGTTGCCCATAACTTTATTGATTATATCCACATAAGGAAGATGAAGATTATATAAAAATAAGTTGAATATGTCTCACAAAGTATGCAATTATAAAACATTATACTTAGCAATAAATCTAATTAGGTATATCTGTCAGTACTGACTACATTTTACTCTGATAATAACAATCCCAAAGTTTATTGACTTTATACAGTGTGTGTGCTACATATTGATAGAAGGTTGGCTTGGAACTCTGCTTTAGGTTGCTCTTATTCTGGGAACCAAACTGAAGGATTTGGAGGATCTCACATCAGCACTTAAAGGCTCTTTCCAGGAAGAGGCACATTCATTTAAAGCTTACTGGGCAAACCTAATGTCTACAACCACAAGGGGGGCAGATATAAAACTCTAACCTGTGTCTGAAAGATCAAGAACCTGAAATATCTGATGAATAACTCTTAGATAAGTAAAAGAATTTTTATCTCCTTTGGAGATTTACCTTTTGAGCTGCTTGGAGCTTAAGTATATTCTCCAACAATAAAAATTTTATATATTTTTTGAATTTTATTCTATTGATGACACTCCAAGCTTAGTGGTTTATACTGTTTCATAATTTATGTAACGCTAAAAGTGAAGAATTGTTACCTTTAATAAGAAAATATAGTGAATTAAGGTTAAGTAACATGAACACTTGACTAGTTGTGGGGCCAATATTTACCATAGGTCTGTCTGACTACAGTGATGTCCCTTAAAAACTAATAATAGGGCTTTTATATTCTGTGTCTGAGTCCTTTAGAATCCATAATTCTGCTATTAATTTGATTTTGTTGATAATTTTCATGAGGTCCCTTAATATGCCTCTATTCGTGTTGCTAATTTAGCATGCTTTTAGTCAGTACAAAATAGAAATTGTGTAATCAGTTTCTGATATAGACTAAATATAATATCTATGATTTAAAAGGAAATTTATTATGAGATCAAAAGACAAGAGTAATTAAACTCATTAGGCCAAACAATTCGTGTTATTCTGGTAAAATCAAATTCCAGATCCTATATTTCCAATGACTAAAAATTGCAAATAGTATTTTAAAATGTTTACTGTGATTTAATTATCCTTTTAAAATGATTTTTGCCTTTAGTAGGATAGCTTCTAAACCTTAATTTAAATTTTTTCTGTAAAATTATTCTTATATAAAGGCCAATTTTGCTTTACTATATTAAGTGTTTTAGAGATTACTTTTAGCATATTCTCTTATACTCTTGTAAAACTTTTAAATTGAGCATTCATTATTTGTTGGGAGAGAATATATCTTTTTCTCTTTGTTTTGTAAAACACTCAAGAATTAGGCTAGTTCTGTCTAAACTCTATCTAATGAAAAAAATATCTTTTTCATTATTCCCAGAGGGAGAAGTCAATCTTCATATAATTGACATAAATAGGTGAATTAAAATTTATCATTTATATTGTGGAGAATCTGCCTTCTTGTGAAAATAGTTTTTCACATTTCTTAAATTTTATGACATATTTCCAGTGTTTTGAAGCTTTGGATAATTATGAATTGTACAATAATTGAGGTGACCAGGTACTTTTACATCTAGCGACGTATAAAATAATAGATTTCTTTACAAACCTGGTGTTTTGTATCAGATAAACTCTGGTATCTTTTCCCTCTCAAACATGTGGCAGATGGCCTGATTATGGTGCGGTATGAGAAATGCATTGTGACTATATCTCTACTTTTCTTACAGTTTATTCTATAACAAATGCATCTTCATATTCTCATTTGGCTCTAAACTTCAGTAAAGGAGAAGAGAGTTATATATACAATATGAAAGCCTCAATTCTTATACATAGGACTTGATACCTGGACAATAAAGAGTAAACATTTGGAAAAATCAGAGAAACCTTAGGAAAGCAAGACCCTAATTAATCAAGGAAGGTAGTTTTGATTTTGGTTTAACAAGCAGGAGTTGAGGTGGGAGTAATGTTTTTTTTTTTTTTTTGACTTTGGTAGGTGATAAGTATAGCATGCCATCTGGCTGTTCTTTTACAAATTTATTATTGGTTTTTAGCTCATACACAGTGGGTGGGTGGCATGAGGCCTCGGGCTTTAGTAAATTGTCCAGGCTGGATTTTGACTTTGATGGGTTATTGAAGCGTATAATAACTTTGTCCAAGGAAAGTGACATTTTTTAGTCCAGTAAGACTTCAAGCACCTGTGCTTTGGAAAAACTGGCTGTACAGGTGACCTCCACATTCCTGGATATAGATGCCTTCAGGTGAGACTGTGGTAGCAAGACCTTCTGTTAATTGGCACAGGTTGGCCTGGTATTTCAGTCAAAACTAAGTTGAGTTTAGTTCTTTTGACCTTAGAAAGAGTAAACATATTTGGTTTTAAAAGCTGAGTTTTACATGTTCGACAGAACACTAGTGAGGTTCTAGCTTTGTACTGTTCATAACAGTCCTGTGTAGGCAGTGCTAGACCAGCTGTCCCACATTCTGTTCCTCTTTATGTCATGTCACTTGCCTTTAAGGCCAAGAGAGAACAGTACAAAAGGAGTGAACTCTGTGGTACCAAGTTGACTTGAGATTTGTCAACTGATGAAACTTTTACTCAAAATGCCAATTTTAGAGGCCCAAATTGTAGGCTTTCCTAGGGAAGTGTGGTAGACTTTTATGAATGAATAAATGAAATTGAATGAAGTCCTTATTAGGAAGAGAATGTTTTTTTCGTTGCATTGAAACAAAAAGATATCACAAAGTTATTGCTAACTTGGTCAAGAAAACAGTTAAAGAAAATTTAACTCTTTAGTTCTTCAAATCTTGGGCCTTTTTTAGTCAATTAAAGTCAACTTAAATAATTAGTTAAAATAAAGGTCTAGAGGCCAGGAAGGTGGCGCTAGAGGTAAGGTGTCTGCCTTGCAAGCACTAGCGTAGTACGGACAACGGTTCTATCCCCCGGCGTCCCATATGGTCCCCCCAAGCCAAGGGCGATTTCTGAGCGCATAGCCAGGAGTAACCCTTGAGCGTCAAACGGGTGTGGCCCAAAAACAAAAAAAACAAAAAACAAACAAAAAAATAAAGATCTATTTATTTGAAAAAATGAGTTGTTGGAGAATGAGTGTTGCTTATTTTAAGGACCCCCAACCTTCACACAAAGTAAAATGAGCCCTCAAAGACCAAAACAAACAGAAGTCCTCAATGCTCTAAATTAAATACAGAAGAAAATAAAGATTGTTATACTTGGTAAGTTAAGATCACATAAAAAATATTGGGACACCTATCATTTTGAAAGAGATTCAAAATCTCAGAGAATAGATTAAATACATTTGCAGAAGGAAGCTGCAATAAAAGATGGTGTAATATCTTTTAAGAATAATCTCATGAAGTTAAATTATTAAAATTATTGTGTAGGTTGTTACTAGAAAATATGGATACATTTAGGCTATGAAAGGTAATATGATTAGTAAAAATATTTAAAACACTAGTAGTAAATTATTATAAGGAGGTAGTGAAGAATTGCCTTTGTCCTGTAGAAACATACTGGAGAAATTTGTGGAACTCATATTCTAATAAGGCACAGCAAAAATCAGACAGAAAACAGTATAATGGGCCTTTATCTGTTTTAAGGGAAAAGTTTTATAGTTGGTATATCCAACAATAAATGTTGAAAACAGACAAAATTCTCTGGCAGTTACAAACTCATTGATTTTTATCTTTCTTACTTTGGAAAAGTCTAAAAGATAAATTTAGAGAAATCTACTAGAAAAAAAACTTTCCTATATGGAAAACACAAAAGAAAACACAAATAGAGAAAAACCTCTTAAGCTTAGCAAGAAACAAAAGAGAAATTTCTTTAAAAATGTTATCTGTATTCCTTATAATAATTCATAACATCAAAACAAAGGGTGTTGCAAATTACCATGATTGAGTCGCTTAAAGAAATATAAAACTAAATTTGACATGTGATCCTGAACGTATGGAATAGAACAGGCCATTAGTTAACTAAATATGTCTAAAAGAAGCATAGATTTTTATTAATATAGATTAATTATTATAACAAATATATCATAGTAATCTAAGTTAAAAAGGGGAAAGTGTTGATATATTGAAACCTTACTAGCTTCATTTTTTTGTTTATTTTTGGGCCACATATGGTGACACTCAGGGGTTACTTCTGGCTATGCGTTCAGAAATTGCTCCAGGTTTGGGGTACCATATGGACTGCCAGGGATCGAACCGAGGTCCATCCTGGGTCAGCCACATGCAAGGCAAATACCCTACCACTGTGCTATTGCTCTGATCCCAAAGCTTCATTTTTTAATATATATTCTTGAAAGGGGGTGGGTGAAAATAAAAAAATAAAACTTTTCTTGAATTATTTAAAAATATTGAATTGCTACAGTGTCAGATAAGCCTTTGGGCATTTACAAAGGAAAATATAAAGCCATGATAGTGTCCTGTTGGTCCTCACTTCAGGGTATCAGTATCAAGAGTAACCAATGCAAAAGTTTATTGATAGTTATTGCTTAGAAATGAACCAATGATACTGAGAAAAGAAACTGTATGTACGTTTTGTGTATGTGCATGCGTGCATGTGTATGTGTGTGTGTGTGTGTGTGTGTGTGTGTGTGTGTGTGTGTGTGTGTAAGACAGTGAAAGAGAGAGAAAGAGAAAATACCTAAAGCCTCATAATGGCAAAACAAACACTATTACTGAACCATATTCCTGGTCTTTTTTAAGTTGCAGTTTTAAAATCTAAGAAGAAGCAGTAGATAGAGCTAATGAGCCACAGTACTGAAAATGCCTATTACTACACATTATTGAGATTGTACCATTAAACAGTGATGCTGACAATTTCAACAGTGAAGTGTGAGAAACAGATATCAGAGAAGAAATGGAAATGAAGAGTTTCACATATACATACTGGAAATAAATAAAGACATATAAAATGGCCAAGATTGTTCTTCTTGCAGTTATTCATGTAATGGAAAATAACCTCACAGGAAAAAGCAAGATAGGAATATGCATGATACATATGATTTAATGAATAATTCTATGACTCTCGTACCTTTCTATGAAATTACTGCTATCATATATTTTTGGTAACTTGAGTATAATCTCAGAGGATGTAAATGAGTTTTGGAATCTGTCTTCTTGACCCTGATGATACTATGAGTCTCTCTTTCTACTATCCTTTCATCAGACATTAGTGAGACTATTCTGATATATGGTTTTAATGAGTATTGAGTCTGTAAGCACAATTGCTCCTGTGATATTTTAGGGTCTGGGTTATAATTTGTTTTATGGATCTCATGGATGGAATCATATTGTCATAATCTTGTATGTTCTAATAACATTTTAATTCCTTTAAACAGTGCAGCTCATGAGAGACTTAGTGATAAATGTTTTCTATCTTCAGAAAGAATTAGCAAAGCTGGAGCTATTGAAAGCTGTTTTTTTCTCAGCATGACAAATATGCCATGTCAGATTGAGTGAAAAAAGAAATTGAAGAGAATCCCTTTTAGACTATATGTTTCTTGGAATTTTTAATTCACAATGAAATAGAATTTAGTTTCTTTTCATTGTAACTCATAAGAAATTTTTCTTTTTACTGTAAATTATTCTTAATAAATATTAATGAATATTATACTGAGCTTGAGACATCAATATGCTTATATTTTAGATGGAGAATTTTAATTATTTATTCTTATTGTATACTTTTGATGAGAAAATACTAAATACTATTAATTTAATTTGATACAGAAAATTGAAAAGAGTGTACCAACTTTTTCATAATGTGGTAGCTGAATTTGAGCTTTTAAATGCATTAAGATACATTTAATGATGATAAAGTATTAAGATACATTTAATAAATGATAATTTAATAATAAAATATATCATCTCTTATTTTTGTGAAGAAAAAAATATATATTTTGAGGACAAGTGAATGCTCACATGAATACTTAAGGCAACATTAAAAGGACATTTTTATACCACTTGATTTATTTATTCATTTATATTTTTTGGCCACACCTGCTCAGGGGTTACTCCTGGTATACGCACAAAAATCTCTCCTGGCTTGGGGGTCCATATGGGACGCTGAGGATAGAACCCAGGTCTGTCGTGGGTCAGCTGCGTGCAAGGCAAATGCCCTATCACTGCATCACCACTTCGGTCCCTATCACTTTATTTTTATATTATTTTATAAAGAAGTTTGAAGAGCTCTGTCATTTGGTTGATTATTCTATTGTCTATTCATCTACCTACTTAATTTTTATTGCTTTTAACTCAGAAGTTGTACTTCAAAAGCAAAAATCACCTTCAAGATTTGGTTGGTACTATGTGAGCAATAATTAATTAATATAAATAAATAGTTATAGTAAAAGCAAATAAATAATAATTTTAATAATATTTGTAATTTATATGACTGAATAATTTTATATTTATGTCTGTGTAACAAAGCTATTTTAAAGATTAAGGATCTGTGCTTAATAAAATCCTATAATTTTTTTCAAGATCACACTGATGGGTGGCAGATCATGAGCCACAAAATACTATTACTCTTGTAAAAACTGAAGGTGTTTTTAGTGCATCTCTATGGTAAATATAGTTTTATTATGGTTCTATTTCTTGCATATACTCATATAAAATAATTTCATATGTACCTTATTTTTTGTAAATAATATATTTAAGCATCATGATTACAAACACGATTGTAGTTGGATTTCAGTCATAAAAAGAACACCTGCCTTCACCAGTGCAACATTCCCATCACTAATGTCCCCCATCTCCCTCTTCCCTCTGCCTCCTGTTTTTGAGACAGGCATTCTACTTCTCTCATTCATTGACATTGTCAAGATAGTTGTCAGTGTAGTAATATAAAATGTTTTCCTATATACCTTTCTTTATATGAAGATATAAGTTTACTGGAAAATCATTTATATTAGTAGTAATTGACTTTCCTAGGATTCCCAGTGGTAATGTAATTGAATTTTTTTATTAAAAACTACAATGACAAAGGGTCAGGCCCGGGCGCTATGGGCTGGTAAAATAGCGTCCTGGGACTGATTCGCCCAAATACCTTCCAGCCTTTCGCTGAGATCCTGGGGCAGGGATCCTGCTTCCCTATCAGCATCCTTTCTCTTCTCCCTTGCCCCTGGAGAGCCCCCTATTGTTTTGGAGGGATGTCTTTGTTTCCTTCAGGGAGGATAGGGAAGAGGAGGAGGAGGAGGAGGAGGAGGAGTTGGGCCTGCTTCTTTTTGAAAAGGATTACCTTGCCAGGAAACCTAAATGTTACCCTTCAAGTCTAGATATAGGCGGGCAGATGATAGGAGGCAAGCTGTTGGATAAATACATCTATGGTGCACAGGGGGTGGTCCTGGTGTATGACAGGAAAATGGTTTCAGTAGCCACTTTGTCTCAGCAAAGACAGGAAACTGTTTTCTTGTGTTTGCCGCTGAAATCCTTGGAATCAAATTAAACAAAGCAGAAATAGAACAGTCACAGAGGGTAGTGAAGGCAGATATCGTCAACTACCACCAGGAGCCCATGCCAAGGTCGGTGAATCCACCTACAAGCTCCATGTATGCCGTTCAGTGAGCAAGAGAGTCTGGCAGCCCATTACCTCTGAGGACTCGAAGCAACTTGTTGGACCAGAGACCACATCTCTGCAGCACCCTTGACACTCCTGCCCACCTGCTTCTTTCTTCTGCAGATGCTGGACGCCCCTTGGATCGGGGTCATGCCGAATTCAGAAGCGAAAGAAGGCCCAGTCTTTGGAATTAGGCTGCCTCAGTCCAATAGAATAATGTTTCTCGCCATGTCCTCATTCCTCTTTACTCTGATGATGTGAATGTTTTTAAATGAAGTTTGCCACACCCAACTCATCAGTTGGGCCCTGCTATTGGATCCTCTGGTCTGAACTCAGCACACAACAAAGTAGACCTTTAAATCAGTAATACATTTTATCTACAGATACTTCAGATGGCTTTCTTTTCCTACCTATTGTGAGAAAAAAATATATATAAAGCTGGATATAAAACATGCTTGAAATAAAGCTGTCCTAGAACTATTTTTTTCATTTTTTTTAAAAGGTAGCTCACACATTAGTGTTTGATAATGTATTTTTATTACTGTTTTCGGTCATTGCTCATTAGGTAAGACTCAGGATTTTAGAAATTTGGATAAATGCTCAACAGATGAGCGCAGGAACTTTCTGCTACTCGAAGAACAAGTCATGATTGTTGTTGAATCATTGTGGATAGGATCAGACTGTACCTGATGTTTCTCTCCTGCAAATAATAAATTTATTTAAATAAAGAAACTACAATGAATTTGAAAATGTAATGAGAACCTGAGAAATAGATAGCAGGTCACTTGCCTGTATGCAAGTATATGATATGTTATGATACATACCACTGAATATGATCTCCGAGGCCCTGCCAGGAATAATTGTTCTAGTTTTGCCCCTACCCAAAACAAAACAAAAAGTATCAGTGATCCCATAAATAAAATTTCAAAATAACTTTCAATAAACATGGAAGATGCTATTTTATTGTATTTATAAGTTTGATTCATGATATTTTTCCAAAAACAAAAATAGGTGACTAGCTCATTTACATGATTAATTTCTATTTTAGAGATAGAATTTCCTGTATTTCATATTTGGGTTAGAGAAAGGTAACTCAGAAACGGGCCATAAGAAAAGTCAATATGAACTGGATTTGGTTGATACTATTCATAACCTCAGAAATATCAAAACTGTCATGTTTTATTTACCAAAAAAGAAAACATTTTTATTCATTCAAAATTGTTTTTATTTTTTATTGTGGCTAAAGTGAATTACAAATCTTTCAAAGTAATATTTAAGGTACATAGTGACAATGAATGAAGAGCATTCCCACTACCAGTGTTGTCCTCCCTCCACCCCTCTTCCCAGCATGCATCCCATATCTCCCTCCTTTACCCCCCAGAATGCTAGTGTAACTGGTCCCCATTTGAACACCTTATGTAGATTGGGTTTCAATTCTGTTGTCAATGATTTTTGGTTTGCTGTTTAAGTCATTCAAATTTTTAATATGACAAAATATGGGAATGATTGTTCTAGTTCCCTACATCTGATCTCTTGACAGTCTTCCCACTACTGTAGTCTCCCACATTTCAGTAAATAATAAGTCTAATCTTCAACTTTTAATTTGAAATCTTAATATACTTCTGCCTTTTTTCTCATATTAGTGCAATTTTCAAAGTAAAATAAGAAATTTATCAGTATATTATAATCATCATTTTTCCCCTGCTTCTGCCTTTGCACACATTTCATGTATCAATTCAGTGACTGATATGAGCATACTATGCCATATTATTCTGCTCAAAAGTCTCTAATGTTTTTTCTTTCTCTGGGACAGTCTTAATTGTGATCTACAAGGTTCTATATTGTACATTTATCCAGTTCCAGCTTTCAAATAATCTCACACCTATTTCCTCAATAATTATATTATTGAGACCATTATATTAGAGTAGTACCAAGCCCACCAGAAGTCCCCCATTTTCAATTTTCAAGGTTCATGCATAATTTATTTCCTTAGAATTGAATACCCAACTGTTTTTTTAATTATTAAATTTTTTATTTCTTTTTTATTTATTTTTATTTTATTTAAACACCTTGATTACATACATGATTGTGTTTGGGTTTCAGTCATGCAAAGAACACCACCCATCACCAGTGCAACATTCCCATCACCAATGTCCCAAGTCTCCCTCCTCCCCACCCGACCCCTGCCTATACTCTAAACAGGCTCTCCATTTCCCTCATACATTCTCATTATTAGGACAGTTCAAAATGTAGTTATTTCTCTAACTAAACTCATCACTCCTGAGGTGAGCTGGAACTTCCAGCTCTTTTCTCTTTTGTGTCTGAAAATTATTATTGCAAGAATGTCTTTCATTTTTCTTAAAACCCATAGATGAGTGAGACCATTCTGCGTTTTTCTCTCTCTCTCTGACTTATTTCACTCAGCATAATAGATTCCATGTACATCCATATATAAGAAAATTTCATGACTTCATCTCTCCTGACAGCTGCATACTATTCCATTGTGTATATGTACCACAGTTTCTTTAGCCATTCATCTGTTGAAGGGCATCTTGGTTGTTTCCAGAGTCTTGCTATGGAAAATAGTGCTGCAATGAATATAGGTGTAAGGAAGGGGTTTTTGTATTGTATTTTTGTGTTCCTAGGATATATTCCTAGGAGTGGTATAGCTGGATCGTATGGGAGCTCGATTTCCAGTTTTTGGAGGAATCTCCATATCGCTTTCCATAAAGGTTGAACTAGACGGCATTCCCACCAGCAGTGGATAAGAGTTCCTTTCTCTCCACATCCCCGCCAACACTGTTTATTCTCATTCTTTGTGATGTGTGCCATTCTCTGTGGTGTGAGGTGGTACCTCATATTTGTTTTGATTTGCATCTCCCTGATGATTAGTGATATGGAACATTTTTTCATGCGTCTTTTGGCCATTTGTATTTCTTCTTTATCAAAGTGTCTGTTCATTTCTTCTCCCCATTTTTTGACGGGATTAGATGTTTTTTTTCTTGTAAAGTTCAGTCAGTGCCTTGTATATTTTGGAGATTAGCGCCTTATCTGATGGGTATTGGGTGAATAGTTTCTCCCACTCAGTGGGTGGCTCTTGTATCCTGGGCACTATTTCCTTTGTGGTGCAGAAGCTTCTCAGCTTAATATATTCCCATCTGTTAATCTCTGCTTTCACTTGCTTGGAGAGTGCAGTTTCCTCCTTGAAGATGCCTGTAGTCTCAATGTCCTGGAGTGTTTTGCCTATGTGTTGTTCCATATATCTTATGGTTTTGGGTCTGATATTGAGGTCTTTAATCCATTTGGATTTTACCTTCGTACATGATGTTAGCTAGGGGTCTAAGTTCAATTTTTTGCAAGTGGCTAGCCAGTTGTGCCAACACCACTTGTTGAAGAGGCTTTCTTTGCTTCATTTAGGATTTCTTGCTCCTTTATCAAAAATTAGGTGATTGTATGTCTGGGGAACATTTTCTGAGTATTCAAGCCTATTCCACTAATCTGAGGGCCTGTCTTTATTCCAATACCATGCTGTTTTGATAACTATTGCTTTGTAGTACAGTTTAAAATTGGTAAAAAGTAATTCCTCCCATATTCTTTTTCCCAATGATTGCTTTAGCTATTCTAGGGTGTTTATTGTTCCAAATGAATTTCAAAAGTGCCTGATCCACTTCTTTGAAGAATGCCATGGGTATCTTTAGAGGGATAGCATTAAATCTGTATAATGCCTTGGGGAATATTGCCATTTTGATGATGTTAATCCTGCCAATCCATGAGCAGGGTATGCATTTCCATTTCCACATGTCCTCTCTTATTTCTCGGAGCAGAGTTTTATAGTTTTCTTTGTATAGGTCCTTCACATTTTTAGTCAAGTTGATTCCAAGATATTTGAGTTTGTGTGGCACTATTGGGAATGGGGTCGTTGGCACTATTGTGAATGGGGTTGTTTTCTTAATGTCCATTTCTTCCTTATTACTATTGGTGTATAGAAAGGCCATTGATTTTTGTGTGTTAATTTTGTAGCCTGCCACTTTGCTATATGAGTCTATTGTTTCCAGAAGCTTTTTTGTAGAGTCTTTAGGGTTTTCTAAGTAGAGTATCATGTCATCTGCAAACAGTGAGAGCTTGACTTCTTCCTTTCCTATCTGGATTCCTTTGATATCTTTTTCTTGCCTAATCGCTATAGCAAGTACTTCCAGTGCTATGTTGAATAGGAGTGGTGAGAGAGGACAGCCTTGTCTTGTGCCAAAATTTAGAGGGAAGGCTTTTAGTTTTTCTCCATTGAGGATAATATTTGCCACTAGCTTGTGGTAGATGGCTTTAACTATATTGAGAAAGGTTCCTTCTATTCCCATCTTGCTGAGAGTTTTGATCAAGAATGGGTGTTGGATCTTATCAAATGCTTTCTCTGCATCTATTGATATGATCATGTGGTTTTTATTTTTCTTGTTGTTGATGTATTATGTTGATAGATTTACGGATGTTAAACCATCCTTGCATTTCTGGGATGAAACCTACTTGATCATAGTGGATGATCTTCTTAATGAGGCATTGAATCCTATTTGCCAGGATTTTGTTGAGGATCTTTGTATCTGCATTCATCAGCTATATTGGTCTATAATTTTCTTTTTTCATAGCATCTCTGTCTGGTTTAGGTATTAAGGTGATGTTGGCTTCATAAAAGCTATTTGGAAGTGTTTCCGTTTGTTCATTTTCATGAAAGAGTCTTGCCTAGCTGGTTTTCATGTTATGGAGTCCTGCCCTGGAATTGGCCTCTGGGAGTGCGAATTTTCTGGAGCCTCTTTTTGGCCCACTCCCAAGAGATTCATGCAAGAGGACAGTAGACAGACACACAGAGGCAACACTCACAGTTTTTCACAGTTGGGCCCCACTGGGCAGGCGTAGTTTCGTGGATTTTTTCCACATGTTGTTTTTTTTCATTGAATCTTTAGGTGCCAACATATTATATTCTAAGTTTATTTTTCTTCATTCCATGTTTATGGTTATATAACATACATATGATATATATATTTTTTTAAAAGAATGACTACCTTCCTCCCAAATGAAAGGCAGATTGTATAGGAGATTAAGTGCTTGCCTTGCATGTGACTGACCTATTTTCTATTCCTAGAATGCCATATTATCTTATCTCTAAAATTTAGATTGTAGAATAATTTATAAAAGTATTATGCACATTAACTTCACTGAAACATGTCTGCTTCACTCCCTCTGCCTCCCTTCTGGTTTTCAAACCATACTAGGCTATGCTCAGGGGTAACTTCTGACTCTGCTCTCAGAGTCATGCCTCAGAAACTATATGGAATATGGTGAATCAAATCTGGTTAACCATGTGGAAGGTAAGTGCCCTATCCACTGTTCTATCATTCTCCATAGAGAGAGAAAATTTTTAGTGGGGACTGGGAGTGATTCTTTGAGATATTGTGATTTGAGGAGGCATCTGTTCTGTGGTTTGTTGGTAGATAAAAATGTACTTATCATCTATAGATTCTAGATTCTCTGAATATAATTATACAGGAGATAACTTTTCCTATATATTTTATGAAGAACTAAACTTATTAAATTAATTTTCTAATACTATGTAATTCAGTGTTTTATGTATTTTGTCTTTAATTCTACACAATTTCACAACCAGTAAATATTTACTTTTGAAATAGAACCTTGTTTGAATTTGAAATTTTTTTAAGTCTTTGGGTCACATGCAGTGAAGCTCAAGAACTATTCATTGTTCAGTGCTCAAGGGGACCATGCAGTGCCTGGGATGGAACCCAGGATTCTTGCATATAAGGAATGTGCTCATGCTCAACCGATTGAACTGTCTCTGACCTGTTTTTTAATTTTTAAGGCATTTCAATTCTGATTTTATCACAAATATGTTTCTTTCCATTTATTTTTTGGATTTTTAGACCAAATCTAGCTGTGTTTATGAAATTTTCCTATATATGGATGTATATGGAATCTATTATGCTGGGTGAAATAAGTCAGAGTAAGAGAGATAGACGCAGAATAGTCTCACTCACCTATGAGTTTTAAAAAAATAAAAGACATTTTTGCAATAATTATCAGAGACAAAAGATATAAAGGCTGGAAGATCTAGCTCACTCTACATGAAGCTCACCACAAAGAGTGGTGAATGCAGTTAGATAAATAACTACACTGAGAACTATCATAACAATGTGAATGAATGAGGGAAGTAGAAAGCCTGTCTCGAGTACAGGTGGGGGGTGGGGTGGGGAGGAGGGAGATTTAGGGCATTGGTGATGGAAATAATGTACTGGTGAACGGTGAATATTCTTTACATGACTGAAACCCAACTACAATCATATTTGTAATCAAGGTGTTTAATTAAAGATATTAATACAAAATAAACTGGTGCAAGTTGGTGTTGGGATGGCATTTGGAGTTTCCCCAGGAGGAGTTTGGTTTCTGGTGCTGTTATTGGGACCTGCGTTGGTTTCACATATAGGATCTGGGGTTCTGGGTTGGATGGTCACTGTCCTGGAGTCTAAGTTGGGTCCACATGACACATGTTCAGGGTGGGAGAAGAGCCTGTATTATAAAAAGTATGGGACTTATCTCTAGTAGATAAGAGCTTGTTTCTGTGTATAACATTTCCCTTTATTTAAAGTGCCTATGCAAAAGAGTATGGTGACATATTATATTGCTGGTGAATGTGGAGGTGAGAATGATAGTTTGCACAATCTCTGTGCCCTGGATTTGACCTGAGCTTTTATCCCAGGTGAGACTTAACTTGTAGGTTTTCATACCAAGCAGAACCAAAACAAGTGAGGTTGGAGAGAGAAAAAGGAAAAGAAAAAAATATATATAATAGAAGAAATAAATAAAATTACATTTAAAAAGGGCATTTAAAACAATGCTGCTTACAAAATATATAAATTTGCTGTTTACGAGGCTAACTTACTTTTGGGAATAAACAGACTAGGAAGTATTATTATGGAAGTATTAAACACATAAGGGAAATATAGGCTTCCCCTTTGAGTCTTTTGAGATATTCTTGTGGGCGGTGGAATCCAGGACAGTTTTTCATCACACACCATGTCTTGTTGGGTTTGTGAAGTTAATTGTAGCCATGAGGGAAGTGTCCTTGGGCTGGGATTCTTCTGGGGCTGAATCGGTAGCATGCAACAGTCCATGATTAGGAGGGTAAGAAGGGTCATAAAGCATGAGTCAGCAGGTGTATTGGTTGTAGTTTCTTGCCGAGGCATGTGACGTGGGGCTGGGAGGATGTCCTTTTAGTTTGGGAGCTTGGTGGTGATTTATTGGAGCAGGAGATTGGTCTCGGTTCTGATCCAGTGGGCAGGGAAGTGCAGTCTCCTATTTTTAATTTTTGAGTCCAATTATTGTGGATTTTTTGTTTCCTAATCAGCATTTATTAGTATCTTTTTATGTGCTTTCAGTCTTGATATGTATGTTCCTTGAAGAAACATATACTCACATCTTTCATGTTCAACTGACTAATGTTTTTACTCAAAAAGTTTTTCTGGGGTTTTAGTTGGAATAATGTGAATCTGTACTTCAGTTTTAAGTCAGCAGATATTAACAATATTTAAAATTTCTATTTCTGAAATACTATGCCTCTTTTTTTGGATTTGTTTAGGATTTTTATATTTTTTATAGTTACTTATTGTTTCAGTGTATGGAATATATATATTTTGTCAACTTTATAATTTTTTTCTTTTTTTTGAAATTTTTAAATAATATTTTTATTTAAACACTATGATTACAAACATGATTGTAGTTGGGTTTCAGTCATAAAAAAAAAAACACCCTCCTTCACCTGTGCAACATTCTCATCATTAATGTCCCAATATCCTTCCCCCCCACCGCCTATATTCAAGACAGGCTTTCTACTTGTCTCACTCATTGACATTGTTATTATAGTTCTCAATGTAGTTATTTTTCTTTTTTCTTTTTAGTTTTTGGGTCATACCCGGCAGTGCTCAGGTGTTACTCCTGGCTGTCTGCTCAGAAATAGCTCCTGGCAGGCACGGGATCATATGGGACACTGGGATTCGAACCAACCACCTTTGGTCCTGGATCTGCTGCTTGCAAGGCAAACGCCACTTTGCTATCTCTCTGGGCCCCTATCTTTCTTTTTTTTAATATATTTTTTATTTAAACACCTTGATTACATACATGATAGTGTTGTTTGGGTTTCAGTCATGCAAAGAATACCATCCATCACATGCAACATTCCCATCACCAATGTCCCAAGTATTCCTGCTTTCCACCAAACCCCCGCCTGTACTGTAGACAGGCTTTCTATTTCCTTCATACATTCTCATTATTAGGATAGTTCGAAATGTAGTTATTTACCTAATGGAACTCATCCCTGTTTGTGGTGAGCTTCATGAGGTGAGCTGTAACTTTCAGCCCTTCTCTCTTTTGTGTCTGAAAATTATTATTGCAAGAATGTCTTTCATTTTTCTTAAAACCCATAGATGAGTGAGACCATTCTGCATTTTTCTCTCTCTGACTTATTTCACTCAGCATAGTACATTCTATGTACATCCATATATAGGAAAATTTCATGACTTCATCTCTCCTGACAGCTGCATAATATTCCATTGTGAACATGTACCACAGTTTTTTTTAGCCATTCATCTGCTGAAGGGTATCTTGGTTGTTTCCAGAGTCTTGCTATGATAAATAGTGCTGCAATGAATATAGGTGTAAGGAAGGGGTTTTTGTATTGTATTTTTGTGTTCCTAGGGTATATTTCTAGGAGTGGTATAGCTGGGTCATATGGGAGCTCGATTTCCAGTTTTTGGAGGAATCTCCATATCGCTTTACATAGAGGTTGAACTAGACCGCATTTCCACCAGCAGTGGATAAAAGTTCCTTCCTCTCCACATCCCCGCCAACACTGTTTGTTTGTTCTCATTCTTTGTGATGTGTGCCAATCTCTGTGGTGTGAGGTGGTACCTCATTGTTGTTTTGATTTGCATCTCTCTGATGATTAGTGATGTGGAGCATTTTTTCATGTGTCTTTTGGCCATTTGTATTTCTTCTTTGTCAAAGTGTCCATTTCTTCTCCCCATTTTTTGACGGGATTAGATGTTTTTTCTTGTAAATTTCTGTCAGTGCCTTGTATATTTTGGAGATTAGTCCCTTATCTGATGGGTTTTGGGTGAATAGTTTCTCCCACTCAGTGGGTGGCTCTTGTATCCCATGCGCTATTTCCTTTGAGGAGCAGAAGCTTTTCAGCTTAATATATTCTCATCTGTTAATCTCTGCTTTACTTGCTTGGAGAGTGTCGTTTCCTCCTTGAAGATGCCTGTATTCTCAATGTCCTGGAGTGTTTTGCCTACGTGTTGTTCTATATATCTTATGGTTTCGGGTTTGATATCGAGGTCTTTAATCCATTTGGATTTTACCTTAGTACATGAGGTTAACTGGCTTTCCCTCTAAATTCTGGCACAAGAGAAGGCTGTCCTCTCTCACCACTCCTATTCAACATAGCACTGGAAGTACTTGCTATAGCGATTAGGCAAGAAAAATATATCAAGGAAATCCAGATAGAAAAGGAAGAAGTCAAGCTCTCGCTGTTTGCAGATGACATGATACTCTACTTAGAAAACCCTAAAGACTCTACCAAATAGCTTCTAGAAACAATAGACTCATATAACAAGATGGCAGGCTACAACATTAACACACAAAAATCAATGGCCTTCCTATACACCAATACTAATAAGGAAAAATGGACATTAAAGAAACAACCCCATTCACAATAGTGCCACACAAATTCAAATATCTTGAAATCAACTTGACTAAAAGTGTGAAGGACCTCTACAAAGAAAACTATAAAACTCTGCTGCAAGAAATGAGAGAGGACATGTGGAAATGGAAACACATACCCTGCTCATAGATTGGAAGGATTAACATAATTAAAATGGCAATACTCCCCAAAGCATCGTACGGATTTAATGCGATCCCTCTAAAGATACCCATGACATTCTTCAAAGAAGTGGATCAGGCACTTATGAAATTCGTTTGGAACAATAAACAACCTAGAATAGCTAAGCAATCATTGGGAAAAAGAATATGGGAGGAATTACTTTCCCCAACTTTAAACTTTACTACAAAGCGATAGTTATCAAAACAGCATGGTATTGGAATAAAGAGAGGCCCTCAGATCAGTGGAATAGACTTGAATATTCAGAGAATGTTTCCCAGACATACAATCACCTAATTTTTAATAAAGGAGCAAGAAATCCTAAATGGAGCAAAGAAAGCCTCTTCAATAAGTGGTGTTGTCATAACTGGCTAGCCACTTGGAAAAAAATTGAACTATAATTTTTTTCTAATTTTGATGCAATCATCTTGTATATATTTTAATTTTGATTAAATTGTGATTTAATTATGGATCTACATAAAAAGCACTTTTGTATACTGATCTCCCAAGTAGCAGTTTTAAGAGTTATATTTTATTGGGTTTTGCAAATCGATAATTGTCATTTGTTAATTGAGCAGTTTTATTTCTTCGTATCAATATGTATGCCTTTGATTAGTTCTTGTAATTTCAGTGCCCAGATTAGAGTCTGTGAGTTTCCTTGTCTTGACCATAATCTTAGAAGGGAAGAAATAAAGTATTTCCTGTGAAAATACTGTATTTTTATTTATGTATTTTACCATTTGAGGGAAGTTCTTTAAGCTTCAAATTCAATGAGTTTTACCAGAACTATTTGTTAAACTTTGTCAATTTTTTCTCTTAATTAACCTATGATCACATGTATTTTTCTTTTTAAGATTTTTTTGTGTGTTTTTTTGGGGGATCACACCCTGTGATGCTCAGGGGTTACTCCTGACTATACACTCAGAAATCACTCCTGGCTTGAGGGACCTTATGGGATGTCAGGTGATCGAACCACGATCCGTCCGAGGCTAGCGCCTTCAAGGCAGACTCCTTACTGCTCCATGCCACTGCTTCTGCCCCTCTTTTTAAGATTTTTTAATGTGGCGAAATTAATCCCATCTCAAATTTTAACTAAATTGCTTACTGAATAGCACTGGTCATGCTGTATTATTTGATTAAAATGATTATATTGACATGAGCTTTTGTTGTAACTTTGGATTTACATAAAATTTAATTTTACTTTTGAGGTCCTGGGGATCAATCACAGGGCCTCATGTACAAAGGATTTAAAATGGAAATAATACTGAAATAACACTTTAAATCAGTGGTCCTCAAACTACGGCCCTCGGGCCACATATTGTATTTGTATCTGTTTTGTTTCTTCATTGCAAAATAAGATATATGCAGTGTGCATAAGAATTCGTTCATAAGTTTTGTTTTTACTAGTCAGACCCTCCAATGGTCTGAAGGACAGTGTGAACTGGCCCCCTGTTTAAAAGTTTGAGGATCCCTGCTTTAAATTATTCTAATCTATTTATAATTTGGAATAGTATTTCTCTCACAAAATTTTCTTATAAATTATCAGTTAATCCCTCTGAGTTTTAAAGTTTGTGGGAAGATATTTATTGCAGATTAAATTATTTTAGGAATAGTTACCCTTTATATTGTGTAAAAGTGCTAGATTTGGCTTTGCTATTATTTTTTTAAAATTTCCCACTTTGTAAGAGCCATCAAGTTTTGGAGATAAAATTATATATTATAATATTTTATAGTACTTTTCTGTAAAATATTTGTTAATGTTACTGCTCTTGTTTCTGACATTGGTTATTTGTATTTTTTTTCTCATGGTTATTTTGAATAGATTTATCAATTTGTTATGGTCTCAAATAATTTAACTTTATTCTTTTTGTTTTCTTTTGTTGATTTAATAACTTCACTTTTACTTTTTCCTGTGATTGTGCATTTTAACTTTTCCTAATATATTTTACTTTTATTTATTTTTGTTTTTATTTTTGTTTCTTGGGCCACACCCAGTGATGGTCAGGGGGTTACTCCTGGCTATGCACTCAGAAATCACTCTTGGCTTGGAGGACAATGTGGAACGAGAGGGGGATCGAACTGTGGTTTGTCCTAGGTTAGCTTTTGCCACTGCTCTGGCCCCATCTTTTGTTATTTTATTGAGGAAATATTAGTTTACAATAAAATAAATAATTATATGATTTAGGGAATCAATAATAATTTTTTTTTGTTTTTGGGCCACACCCGGCGGTGCTCAGGGGTTACTCCTGGCTGTCTGCTCAGAAATAGCTCCTGGCAGGCACGGGGGACCATATGGGACACCGGGATTCGAACCAACCACCTTTGGTCCTGGATCGGCTGCTTGCAAGGCAAACGCCACTGTGCTATCTCTCCGGGCCCCAGAGTCAATAATAATTAGGGAAGCATAATAACCATTGTCTCAGTGCAAATTTCACTCCATTCAGTTGACAGAATCATTCCTATCTACTTCGACCCTCTAGTGACCTTAATTCTGTTATCAGAATATGTATTTTCACATACATATTGATGTGCTATATACAGAGTTGATTACAGATATGCTATTGTTTGTTATGTTTGGGTGTTTGGGGTTAGCTATACATGGTCCTGCTTAGGGTTCACTCTTGGCTCTGATCTCTGCACTCAGATCCCTCTGGAGGTACTCAGAAACCATAAGGAGGACAGGATTGGTACCGGTCTAAGGCTTTTAAAGCAAGATCTTTACCCACTGTAATATCTCTGCAGCCAAAACATGATTTCTAATAAGCTTCCTTTTAAATTAAGTATTAAAAAATTGAAATTTTATGAAAGTTAAAATTCATGTAATACCTATGAGAATATGTAATGTATCTATATTTTTAAAAGAGTGTAATGGGAATAACTAGGTGTTAATTAAATTATAATAAAGATGGCATAATCCCATGAAGAAATATTCAACTACAGAAACTTTTTGTTGCAGGATACATTGCTAGAGGTCTGAAAATACTAAAATAGAAATATGTATAACAACATAAATTTAAAAGTACAGGATTATACCTTCATAGAAAAATAAAAGTCATTTTTATCAGTTGTGGTGTATGTATGTGTGTGTGTTTAAAACTTTTCTGCACTGTTTAGGTCAAACTGTTATTAATACTTATTCATAGAAGAATCATCAAGGACAGTAGAAAAATTTAAATTATATAGAATTAAATAGTACTAAGAAAGTACTACTGACCTTGGAGTCTAGTTAATTCTCTAGTGGGTAAAGTTTTTTCCCTAAAAGGTCAATACTTAAACCATTTAATTCATTTCACATATTCTCTTTTCCCTAGAAATTATTTGTGTTAAAGAGACAAAAGTTTAGTTTTGAGAAAGAGAAACAAATATAATCATTAATAAAGAAAGGAATGCTATTTAGTGCATGAATAAAAATCCTGACATATATTTGCCATTTTACAAAAAAAAATTTTTTTTTTTGGTTTTTTGGGCCACACCCATTTGACGCTCAGGGGTTACTCCTGGCTAAGCACTCAAAAATCACTCCTGGCTTGGGGGGACCATATGGGATGTAGGGGGATCTAACCACTATCTGTCCTACTCTAGCGCTTACAAGGCAGACACTTTACCTCTAGAGCCACCGCTCAGGCCCCTACAAAATGTTTTTAAGTTCTTATTTTGTGTTGTTATTCTTTTTACTGAAGTAGTAGGAATCTCTAACCTGATGACCAAAATTGGGAAATTTTATTTATGGAATATTTCACCTATTAGGCAAATGATAATGAAGAGAAGAAAGTCTTCTAAAAGTTTCTGTTTTAACCTATGCATACATATCTTAAGGCACAATGTTTTGTTGTGCATTTTAATATCTTAAAGTATGGCAAATGAGAATTTAGATCTTCTGGCAATATGTTATTATCACTGACTGAAAGAGAATTGTAAAAATTGCTAATCTGTCAGTAATATATTTTGATATTTGAAATATTGAAATGTTAGTACCTTTTTATAGTTATTATAATTGATTATCTAAGGATATTACTTAACTTTCAGTTGGAATAATGATTGAATTTATATAAGATCTAAAAAGAAATTTATAGAAAAATAAATAGGTTTTTACGTGAATGACACTTTTTGTCCTCTCTCTAAACAATTTATTTTAAATTTTGTCAGCATCAATAAATATTGTTCAAAACATTTTTTCAGATAGGTGCACCTTTCTTATCTACATTAATCATAAAATTAAATGAAATAATTAAAAAGTAAATAAAATTGTGGCTTGTATAAAATTAAGAAATTTTAGCAACAGATTTATGAAACACTCCAAGTGATAATCCAAGAAATTACAACAATCTTCTCTGCCAAATAATTTTTCTTTGGTCTCATATGTCTGTTTCCCAAGCAAATGATGATTTCATACTTATGGGTACTCTAGATCATATAGATTTTTGTGCTAAAACTTTTCTTGCTAGATGGCTTCAGCAAAGTAATATTTATTATAGAAGGTAAAGCTAATATATAAATAACCCCCCCAAATAAATAACGACAATAAAAATAGCCACAATAAAATTACCTGATTTCTCTGAGTATCAGCTCCCTGACCTGGAAAATGTGGGTAATTAGTTCATTCTTTTAGGGCAGAGTCATTATGAGGTTTAAATTAGATAATTAAAGGGAAAGCTATTACAAAGCCAAGGAAAAAAGAATGCTCTAAAGGTATTTTCTTCTATCCTGTTTTATGAGACAAAGGCAATGGAAGTATTTAATTTAGTTAACTTATTTCCTGTAAAGTGGAACTATCTGAAATCATCCCGAATAGATGATATCATAATAGGATACCCATATCTTGCTATTAAAATTAAGCTACTATATATTCAAAATCATTTAAAATGCTAATGAGATACAATATTTTAGCCTAGACACAACTGTTCCAGTAACCTTTAGTAAATTGAGTGCTTGTTATCTACTATAAAAAAGAATAACTATTAATGTTTCTTTAGCAGTACAATTTTATTTTATTTTTTTATTTTTGGTTTTTGAGCCACACATGGTGACACTCAGGGGTTACTCCTGGCTATGCTCTCAGAGATTGCTACTGGCTTAGAGGACCATATGGGATACCAGGAATAGAACCCAGGTCCATCCTCGATCAGCCGTGTGTGAGGCAAATGCCCTACTGTTGTGATATCGAGCTGGCCTCAGCAGTACAATTTTAAGACATATAAACACTATGCCTATACATATAATATTTGATACTAAAATTATATGCTGTCTCTCATTTTAAATATGAGGATTTTTTTCAGATAGATTTACCTTTAGAAGAATCTCCTTTTCCACATTAATTATAAAATTAAATTAAATAATTAAAAAGTAAATAAAATTGTAAGAAAAGATGATTACAAATGGTTGAATAGAGCACTTCAGTTTCTGTCCTAAATAATGCAACTAATATAAAATGTTTTATTAAGAATATATTGTTGGGGCCTGAGCGATAGTACAGGGGTAGGACATTTGCCATGCACACAGCCAACCCATGTTTGAACTCACCTCTGGTTCAATCCTCGGCATCCCATGTGGTCCCCCAAGCCTGCCAAGAGTAACCCTTGAGTGCTCCCAGGTGTGGCTCAAAACAAAGCAAAATAAAACAAATTAAGAATACGTTGTTAACGAATTCATGGGTGTCTATATTTGTTAATGAATAGAGCAAACTTTTACATATTTGTATTAATTATTTTCTCAATTTGGGAAGACAGCCACATACAACAAGGCTCAGAGGTAAATCCTGACAGAGCTCAGGGTATATATGCAGTGCTGGGAATGAAATGGAGTCATCTGCAGACAAAGAAAGTCTACAATTGTTAAGGCACACATGCCTCAGTTGGATCAGACCCAGATTTAATTCCTGGCAAAGCATGATTCCCAAGCATTGTGGATGCTCTGTAGTGTTCCCCATTGGAAATACCAATGGGGTATCTTGGGTAATGCAGAGAGGCATAAAGCCCAAGCAGAATCACATTCATTGGTCTGCAATGAACCTGTTTACAATAGAAAAGAATTGAAGGTGAGACCACTGACCTCCTGAATACCACGTGGAAAGTTCCATCTCCCGAAGCATACTCCTTTGCTGCAGTATCCCAAGATAAATAATATACCTTTTATTTAGAATTTTGACAGCAATTTTCCAAATATGCTGAAATTTAAATGCTTTACACAATTGTGCAATGTAACTTTTTGAAGAATGATTAGTATCTCTAAACTAAGTAAATCATTAAAACTTATACAAATGTGTTGTGTATTTCAGTTCATCACTTACAAATACAGAGCTCTATTCACTGTTGTTAATGGCTGATAGAATATTAATGTAATAATTTCTATATGTGGGGTACAAACCTGTATATGTCTTTAAAGTATATACACTTCTTTTATTCAACACACATATATGAATAGATACTAAATAAAGGTAGTTTTGATAACTCTTAGTCACTAAATGGTAATTAAAAAACTGTAAACAATTAGATATACTAAATTGGGGCAGGCACGATAGCACAGCGGTAGGGAGTACAACAATGTAAGGGCCAGACATATAATACTGGGCAGGGTTGACCTGGATTATATCGCTAGCACTCCATATTGTCCTCTCATGCCTGCCAGTAGTGCAACCCATCATCTAGTAAATTATAAATGTGAATTTTAGGTTCTCCCATATTTTACATAGAATAGTTGATTTCTTTTCAGAACTGTGAGAATGTTCTATCTGCCAAAATTAATGCTCTCGTCAGCAGTAACAAAGCCTCTATTAAACTTTTCTTCATCAAGTAAGTAACTTTGTAGTGCCCCAATGCCAGATAATAAAAATATGAAGTTTCTGGAGCAGGTGGCTATGGACATAAATTAAACATCAAACTGAGGATTAAGTTCCCTGGACAGGCCCTGCCTCTGAACAGTTCAGTGATTCTTAACTGTTATGATTTCACTTGGAGAAGTTTGTTCACTATTGCTAGAACTTAGATAAACTTTTTGATAAAATTTTTCTAATATTTATATATTTTTAACTATTTCAAGCATTTCAAGTATAGTAAACTATACTTAAGTGTGGTTTAAAGTCTAGAGATTGAATTTGCTGCGAGGCTACTAGGTTAAAGTTTCTAGACCCAGCTTTTGATAAAGCAAGATTTTTTTTCCTTCAATAATTAATGCTATTAATTTTTCACTGGGACTGATGAGTGAACAAAGTGTAGGAATGTCTCAAAGCAATATCTTAATGGAAAAAATCAGAGGGAAATATTCCATCTAATTTTATTTCAATGAAATAAAAGATAATTGCAGGCCAAGAAATCAATGTTGCTTGTTTATTTTATGTTAGTTTATAATCATCTTGTTTCTTCAGCAATTCTTACTTTAGAAATGACACAAAGAGGCCAAGTAGTAGTGTAATGGGTTGGACACTTGCTTTGCTGCAGCCTACCTGGGATTGATCACCAGCACCACATATCTTCCCCTGAGCCTGCCAGGAGTAATCCCTGAGGTCTGAGCCAAGAGTAATCCCTGAGCACCACTCCAACACCAACACCCCCAAAATTTTCAATATATTTTCCAAAAATTATTACTATTTGTATACAACCCAGAACAAGGATTAGCAAAAACAATTAATAAAGGATAAGATAGCAAACTTTTAAGTAAATATTTTAGGCTCTTAAATAATAGGAATCCCATAACTATTCCAATTGGGTGAAAGTGGCTTAGACAATATACAAACAATAGCATGGTTGCAGTCCAAAGCAGTTTTATACATTAATTAAACTAAAATTTACTAATCACCTAAGTTTTATAAACTAATATACTACATACTTTTCAAGTACTTAAAAACACTAAAATGGCCCATAAAACAGCACTTTTCTTTAGGCCATACAAAAGCAGGTAAGCCACATTCTCTTATTTTAAGATATGTTTTGTTTCAAATGTGAATTTTCATATCCAATTACTTATATTTAAATTTTAGGAGTTGTTTTTTTTGGGAGGTGTGGGGAACAATTGTCAGTGCTGAGGAGTTACTGCTGAATTTGCATTCAGGAATCACTCCTGGGAAGTTCTTGAGGGAACCTAATAGGGTGCTTTGACCAAACCCAGATTAGCCATGTGCAAGGCAAGCACTCTATTCACTATTACTTTCACTCAATATTTAAGTATTGCATAACACTACAAAATTATTTAAAAATAATTGTCTGACAAAGTAGAGAATCCAAAGAGAGGAGAATGAATTATTTGGAAGAACCTTTCGTGTAATAATGAAGATAGCCTGTGCAAAAAAAAACACAGCATATCTCATGGAAATTGCCTGTTAAAGAGCTGTTTGCCCACTTGTGAAATTGATTTAGCTTAAAAATTCATAGTCTAGCACAAAGTGTAAAAGCCTGTTGGGGCTTAAAAATATTCCTAAAGGTTTACCAGCAGTTTTCCTAAAGGTTTACCAGCATAGTTTTAGAAGATTATATATAACCACCTTATTTCTTACTATATTATAGGCTGATGATAGCTATGAGTAGTAAGACCAATCATTACCATATGGCAACATATATAATGAAAGTATTCAATTGTATATCTCTACATGTGTTTTATGTTAAATTTTTAACATTGTCTTAGGAAAATTTTACTTTATTTTAGTAAATATATTATTTTTTTCAATTTTCAAAGCAAATGATATTATTCCTTATATTATTTCAGGAATTAAAAATTCCAGAACTGATCTATACAGCACAGTTTTTAGGAATTATTTCTATTACCAAAACATTCTAATTTAGCATGCATTATATTTTTGTATGCAATTCTATTTTATGTATAATACAAGATGTTCCCTATTTCAAAGGTGTTACTTCCTGAATAAATAAAACTTTGGCAGGAAAATGATTAAGGTTGGAATTATCTAATAGCTTATGAATGATGCTTTAAAATAATTTCTAAGTATTTTCTTCATTACTTTAGATATCACATCTATTCTAAAAATACCTATAAAGTTAAGAATATTAGACCAAATGCATGATTATGAAAATGTATGAGAATAAAAAAGTCCAGTGCATTCTAACTCAAAAGTTTCATACTTATATTTCTTTAAACACTCTAGATGTATTTATTTAATCTGAGAAACATAAGAGTTAAATTTATCTTTTTATTTCAAAACATCAATGAATAGATGTTTACTATGTTTTATTAAAAAATCATCCTTAAAATCTAACATCTGACAAAGAGCTAATAATCCTCATACAGAAGAAATTCACAAAGCACAATACCAAAAAGCAAACAATGAAACTATAGGATAAAAGCTGACCAGACATTTCATCAGAGAAATACAGATTGCCAACAGGTACATGGACAAATACTCATTACCAGGAAATATTGGGTAAATGCAAATCCAAAAGACATTGAGCTTAAGTCAGTGAAAATCATAAAGACCAGAATCAACTAAAAAGAATCCTCTTTCAGTTTTGGTAAAAACACCTTCAACTTTTATGGAAACAATAGAACACTTCTTAAAACATTCACTCTTTGGTCACAATAAAAATTATTATATAAAAATAAAACACTATAGTACCATAGAATTCAGACAGTCATTCCTAGATATCTATTACAAAGAATAAAACCCCATTAATTTGAAAAGATTTATACTTTTGTTTTTTGAAATGCTATTTATGATAGGCAAAACTGATACCCCAAGTGACATTTTATATACAATTTTCAGAACAGAGGTAACCAAAGCAACAAGCAAGAGTATAGAAAGATCTCTATGGACAGTGGTGGAGGAAGATAAGCACTTTATGTTGTTTTGGTAGAATTTATCACAGTTTTTATGTCATCTTTTCACTTATTTTTAGAATTTTTTTTTTATCTTCTGTTTATTTTAAGTCTGCTCCAACCTCTACTGTTGTATGCAACTCATCTTCCAGCTCACTGATTCTGTCCTCCACAGGTGTTACTCTGCTGGTGAGGTCTTCCAGTGAGTACTTAATTTTGTCTACCAAGGTTTTCAGTCCCGTTCTTTCTACATGAAGTTTTATCATTTCTACTCTCATATCCTCTTGAACTTGTTGGCTGTTTGTTCCATGGTTTCTTGAATTCTTCAACATCTTCCTCTCTAACATCCTCTTGAACATCTTCGACATTTCCTCTCTAAAGTCCTTATCAGGCTGCTACTAATTTGGTCTTAGAACTACTGTTTCATTCAATAAGACTTGTGGGGTTCTACATTGTTCCTCCACTGTGATCATTGCAGAATAATGGTGTTTTTTTTTTACTTGTGCTGGGGCTCATGACAAGAAAAAATGCTTGGCTGCAGAGTGCTGGTCCCACCTTTGATATTAGCATTTCCAGAGTAGGTGTGATGGTAATATAATAGTCCTAAAACGAATAGGCTTTTATATTTACATACCTCAATATGTCACCTCGATTTTTTGTAAAGGAATGAGATACAGACAGACATAGGACATAGAAAATGCAGGCAGAGGTGTGGTTTTATATCAATAAGGGATCCATCTGGGATGAACTAATATTAGAGCATTTGACTTGCCTGTGGCCAATCCAGGTTTGATTCCTGGCATCCTATATGATTCTACCAGCATTGACAGTAGTAACTCTTGAGTGCATGTCCCAGAGAAACTGGCATTTTCTGGTCTGACATACACATAGAAACAAACAAACAAACAAAACCCAAATAAATCATAAGGGACAACTCCTGGTTTGCGTGTCAAACCTAGGTTGGTCACATGTAAGGCAAATGCTCTCACTCACTTTCTGTTTCTTTCAAGTTGAGATTAAAAAGGCAATTTATATTGAAGGTGAAAGCAAGGAAGAACAATTATATTTAGGCTGTCCTTGTGCATGTGAAGCCAAATAGTTTTTATTTAATAAAACTTACTTAGATATATGAGAGGCGAGAGGAAAAAAAAGGAAAGCATCTATGTTCATGAGGAACTGTGAAATTGAAAGAACAAGCAGAGACATATAGATAAACAAGTGAGATATGTTTAAGAGAGAACATAGCAGTTCAGAGCACTAGTACAAGGGCATTTGCCTTGCATGCTGCTGACCAGGGTTTGGTCCCTGCCATGTAATATGGTTCTCCAAGCACTGCCTAGAATAATTCCTGAGTAGTGATCAGGAATAAGCTGATCACCATTAAATGGAGCCAAAATAATAAACAAACAAACAAATAAATAATTGAACATAGGTGCGGGTGTCCTGTAAGCCCCCCGAAGGGGGCCGACCAGCGGAGAGTGAACGAGAGGCTCACGGACAGCCGCACCTTTATTTTGCGAGACTCGATCACACCATACCTGTAAGAAATCTAAGAGAGGTTAGTAACAAATGACCCAAGACAGAAAAATCCGTTCAAAGGCACTTTAATGTGATCCTGCATCCTCTTATATAGGCAGGGTAAAGAGGGGCAGGCAAAAGGTAATGTCAATCATTCTTTTGGCGCGCAGGCCACTTCATTATTCCAAATAAGGTATAAACGCAGTACAGGTTGGGTGGAACAAAGAAAGTAAATCATTCCCCAAATATGGAAAGTGGGCAGTGGGGCAGGGGGCAGAACAATTTGCAAGTCATGCTAGATTAGCAGTTTCCATGGAAACATCCTGTGACCCTGGGTAGGGTCTGCTGACCACATTCCCGAGCTCTTAATAGATTTATGGTGGGGCAAGTTCTTAAGAAATAACGTTGTAAAAACAATGTTGCACAGAGCAATAATGAATACCTTGTTAACTCAAGTATGTGGGCCAGGGGAGTATAGCTTCATTCCTGGGAGTGGTACCAGGCTGTGTTCCTCTCCCCTGGGCTAAGAAGTTATTTATTACTTTTGTGGCTGCTTTTTTCCTGCTGGCTCAGGGGCTTTGTAGCAAAACAGCACGTAGGCAGTTTGCAGGTGCAAAACTGGGAAATGGCAGAAAGGTTATAGCAAAATGGCCACTGTCAAGTCACACAACAACCAACACATAGGCTTGAAGAGAAAGATGAATTTTTTTCTATTTATTCTTAAGAAAATTGAAGTGGGCTGAGACATAGCACAGGTGTTAAGATGATACGCTTGCCTTACACATGGACAAACCCACTTAGACACTCTGCATTGACAATAGTCCTTCAAAAGAGACCAGGAGTAATCCCTGAACACAGTGGGAATGTCCTCTCTAAATGAAAAAGAGTAAGAAACAAAATTAGTGTGTGTGTGTGTGTGTGTGTGTGTGTGTGTGTGTGAGAGAGAGAGAGAGAGAGAGAGAGAGAGAGAGTGAGTAAGGGAGAGAGAGAGAATGTAGAAAGTAAAGCACTCTTGTCTTAAAATGACTCCATTTGAATCCCAAACATGGCACATGGTCTCCTTAGTTCTGCCAGCAGTAGCCCAGTCTATTATGAGTTGTTATCTTCTCAAATTGAGAAAATAACTAATACAAATATACATGAATTCATTTACAATGTATTCTTTTTTTTTCTTTTTAAATATCTTCTTCTTTTTTTTTTTTTTTGGTTTTGGGCCACACCCGGTGACGCTCACAGGTAACTCCTGGCTAAGCACTCAGAAGTCGCTCCAGGCTTTGGGGACCATATGGGACACCGGGGGATCGAACCGCGTCCGTCCTAGGCTAGCGCGGGCAAGGCAGACACCTTACCTCTAGCACCACCGCGCCGGCCCTACAATGTATTCTTAAAATATTTTGTATTAGTTGCAAACTATGCATGATTATTTAGGACAGAATCTGAAGTGCTTTATTCAAATATTTGTGTTATTTTTCTCATATTTAAAATGTAAGACAGGGGGCCAGAGCAATAACTAGAAGGTAGGGTATTTGCCTTGAACGTTTCAGACTTAGGTTTGATCCTCAGCATCCCATATAGTCCCCTGAGCCTGCCAGGAGTAATTTCTGAGCACAAAGCCAGAACCTGAGTGCTCCTGGGTGTGACCACAAAACCAAAATAAATAAATTAAAAAATGCGAGACAGCTTTAGTCCTTTAGTATTAAATATTATATGTATAGGCATAGTGTTCATATATTTTAAAATTGTACTGCTAAAGAAGATTAATAGTTATTGATAGTAAAGAGAAAAGGCAATCAATTTAAAAGGTTACTGGACCAGTTGTGTCTAGGCTAAAATATTGTATCTCATTAGCATTTTAAATGATTTTTGTATATATAGTAGCTTAATTTTAATAGCAAGTTATGGGTATGCTATTACTATACCATCTACTCGAAATGATTTCAGATAGTTCCACTTTACAGGAAATAAGTTAACTAAATTAAATGCTCCCATTGCCTTTGTCTCTAAAAACAGGATAGAAGGAAAATAAATACCTTTTGAGCATTCCTTTCTCCTTGGCTTTGTAATAGCTTTCCCTTAAATTATCTAATTTAAACCTCATAATGACTCTACCCTTAAAGAATGAGCTAATTGCCCACATTTTCCAGGTCAGGAAGCTGATACTCAGAGAAATCAGGTAATTTTATTGTGGCTATTTTTATTGTCGTTATTTATTTGGGGGGTTATTTATATATTAGCTTTACCTTCTATAATACATATTACTTTGCTGAGGTCATCTAGCAAGAAAAGTTTTAGCATTGTAATCTATATGATTGGTGGTAACCATGGATGAAATCATCATTTGCTTAGGAAACTGACATATGAGACCAAAGAAAAATTATTTGGCAGAGGAGATTGTTGTAATTTCTTGGATTATCACTTGGAGTGTTTCATAAGTCTGTTGCTAAAATTTCTTTTTTTATTTACTTTTTATTTTTATTTACTTTTTATATTTATTTACTTTTTAATTATTTCATTGAATTTTATAATCAATGTCTTTTTTTTTTTTTTTTTTTGGTTTTTGGGCCACACCCGGTAACGCTCAGGGGTTACTCCTGGCTATGCGCTCAGAAGTCGCTCCTGGCTTGGGGGACCATATGGGACGCCGGGGGATCGAACCGCGGTCCGTCTCCTAGGCTAGCGCAGGTAAGGCAGGCACCTTACCTCCAGCGCCACCGCCCGGCCCCATAATCAATGTCTTGAAGGAGTGTATAAGAAGCGGATTCTTCTAAAGGTGCATCTATCTGAAAAAAATGTTTTGAACAATATTTATTGCTGCCAACTATATTTAGAATAAATTGTTTAGGAAGAGGACAAAAAGTATTATTCACATATAAACGTATTTATTTTTCTATAAATTCCTTTCCAGATCTGGTGCAAGTACCATCATTTTTCCTACTAGAAAATGATGTAATGTCTTTGAATAATCAGTTATAAAACAGAATTAAAAATACAACTAGTATTTCAAATAAAGATATATTTTGGTGAAATTAGCAGCTTTTAAATTTTTATTTCAATTATAAATTTGTTGTTATTTAGGTGGTAATGATATACTGTCAGAGAGTCTAAATTCTTATTTGCCATATCAATATCTTAAAATGCACAACAATAGATCACTCCTTATATAATGCATGCTTGTATAGACAAAAACAGAAATTCAATTAAACACTCCCATCTTTTTATTAGAATTTGCCTGGAAGAACAAATAGTCTGAAAACAAATGACTTAATTTGGGTCATTAGGTTAGATATTCCTAATAGTTGAGTAAAAAGATGTTGCAACACATAAAATAAGATCAATACAGTTTGGAAAACTGCAAGGATATTTTAGTATGTTTATTCTTGCTTTTTATTTGTTTGTTTGTTTTTGGGTCACACCCGGTGATGCTTGGATGTTACTCCTGGCTCTGTGCTCAGAATTCAATCCCTGCAGGCATGGGGAACCATATGGGATGATGGGATTTGAACCACCGTCTGTCCTGGGTCGGCCACATGCGAGGCAAACTTGCTATCTCTGTGCTATCTCTCAGACCCAATACTTACTATTTTTTAGTGACACTTTCATTTTTTATTCAGAATTACACTATGTAGTAATATAGCAAATTCTATGATTTCATTTCACCAAGTAGTGTTCCATTGTGTATATATTTACTGTGGTGCCTTTATCTAATAATCTATTCTTGAACATGTTAGTTTCCGGATTTTGGAACTTGCCAAGTGCTTTAGGGGACATGAGTATAAATACCTTTTAGAATAGTCTTTGTACCTTTGAAATAGGTGCCCTGAAATGAGTTGCTGGGGTCATATGTAAGCTAAATCCTTAGATTTGTTTGTTTGTTTTTGGGCCACATCCGGCAGCATTCAGGTGTTACTACTGACTGCGTTTAGAAATCACTCCTGGCAGGCTTGGGGAACCATATGAGATGCCGGGGATTGAACCAGGGTCCGTCCTGGGTTGGTCCTGTGCTGTGCTATTGCTCCTGTGCTGTGCTATTGCTCCAGCCCCTAAATTCTTAGTTTTTGAGAAGTTTGCACATTGTTTTTCAGAAAGGATGAACAAGTTGACATTCCTATCAGCAGTGTAGTAGGCTTCCTTTTCTCCCACATCTATGTGAACATACGTTATTTTTACTCCTTGAATGTGTCTCAGTCTCACTGGTATGAGATGCTATCTCATTGTTCTTTTGATTTGTATTTCCAAAAGATCAGTGATGAAGAGAATTTTTTCATATGCCTCTTGGCTATCTGTAGGCACTATACTGTATGCATGAAAAAGAAATGTGCTTAGAAACCATTTGATGAGGCTGATTGAATGATAATTTTGAGCACTTGTGATAGGAGAGAAAGAATATTCGATAATTTGCACAAAAATTTTATATATAAGGAAAAGACTTTCTCAAAAGAAATATGCACAGGGTCCAATAATGAGGAACACTACATATAGGCAGAACTAGAATTGCCAGGAATGGCTTTTCCTTGTAAGGAAATGTTTATCTAGAAAGTCTGAAATAGAATTTTAAAGTTTATAATAAAGAAATAAGTTTTCTAGTAATAAAGATCAGAAATTAACATCTTAATGATATATTTTTTAGAAGTTAATTATATCATACCATTCATTTCTTAGCAAATGACATGTACATGCTCAAATTTCTGTGGAAGTCATAACTCTGGGTTGTTGAATTTTTAATATTATAGATAAGTTGTTTTCTTTGGAAATTTAAATTATATGTAACTACCTAATACAATAAAATGGAATAAATATTTCAAATATGTTGTAAGAACCTGTACAATATATCTAAATAATCTTAGCTTTTACCTCTTATCTGGGATAATCAGAAAAAATAACATTGCCATCCAAAATTAGCAAACTATCAGAAACTTGCAAATGAACCTTTTTATGAGTCTCATCATCCTTCACATTTGCCTTGCATGCAGAAGGATGGTGGTTCAAATCCCGGCGTCCCATATTGTCCCCCGAGCCTGCCAGGAGTGAATTCTGAGCGTAGAGTCAGGAGTAACTCCTGAGTGTTGCTGGGTGTGACCCAAAAACCAAAAAAAAAAAGTTGTTGATAGTTGAATTTTCGTCAGAAAATGTTCCAGTACCCATCTCTTTACCAGGGTTCATTTTCCACCACCAATTTTCCCAGTGATCATCCTGTTGTCCCACTCCCTCCCCCACATCCAGCCGATCTCTATAGCAGACACTTTTCTCTTTCTCTCTTTCTCTTTCTCTCACTCCTTTTGTCCTCCAGGCCCCATGGTTTGCAATACTGTTACTAAAGGATTATTTTGCATATCTATTTATTTCCTTTCAGTTCCTAGTTCTTGTCCAGAGGCTTCATTTCCAACTATTATTGAAAAAGTGGTTCCTTCTCAACTGCACGACCTACCCATCTTTTCTATTGTCTTTGGATACAACCTCATATTATTAGGTTGTTGGGTTTTTTTAATATCTCACAGATGAATGTGATAATTTAATATTTGTCCTTCTTCCTTAACTCATTTCACTTAAATGATGATCCCCATTTCCCCATTTCCATAAATGTATCACATATTTCATGACTACATTTTTCATAACAACTGCATAGTGTTTCATTGTGTAGATGTACCACTGTTTCTTTATCCACTCATCTGTTCTCAGACATGTGGCTTCTACGTTCTTGCTATTGTGAATAATGCTGCAGTGAATATAGAAGTTCAGATATCTTTCCAGCATAGTATTTTTGGGCCCTTGGGTATATTCCCAGGACTGGTATTGATGGATCACACAGTAGCTCAATTTCAAGTTCTTTTAAAGGATATTTATATTATTTTCTAAATATAGTACCATGTCATCCACAAATAGTGAGAGCTTAAATTCTTCCTTTATTATGTGGAAGCTCTTGATATATATATATATATATATATATATATATATATATATATATATATATATATATATATATATATATGGCAATATATAAGTATATATATAGCCAAATTTGTATGGAAAATATTTCCAGTTTTATACTTAACAGAAGAGATGACTTTGTGTCTGCCTTGCAAGCGCTAGCATAGGACAGTCCGTGGTTCGATCCCTCAGGTCCCATATGGTCCCCCAAAGCCAGGAGCGATTTCTGACCGCATAGCCAGGAGTAGCCCCTGAGCATCAAATGGGTATGACCCAAAGACCAAAAAAAAAAAAAAAAAAAAGAGTGGGCAAACTTTTCTTGTGCCAAATATTAGATGAATGGCTTTCAGCTATTCTCATCATTGAGTATAATGTTGTCTGTGGGCTTGTGGTAAATGTCTTTGAATATATTGATGTAAGATCCTTTGATTAACATTTTGTTGAGTTTTTAATTAAGAATGATGCTAGGGCCCGGAGAGAGCATAGTGGTGTTTGCCTTGCAAGCAACCGATCCAGGACCAAAAGTGGTTGGTTCGAATCCCGGTGTCCCATATGGACCCCCGTGCCTGCCAGGAGCTATTTCTGAGCAGACAGCCAGGAATAACCCCTGAGCACCACCGGGTGTGGCCCAAAAACAAAACAAAACAACAACAACAAAAAGAATGATGCTAGATATTATCAAATACTTTCACTGAATGTTATATGATCATATAAATTTTATTCTTTTTATTGATGTGATGTATTGTTAATTGACTTGCATATGTTAAACCATCCTTGAATCCGTTGTATGACCTATTGAGTCATGGTATATGATATTTTCGATGCATTGTTGGTTTCTACTTTCTTGTATTTTGTTAAGAATCTTTACACCTGTGTTCATCAAGGATATCTACCTGTAATTTTCTTTTTTTGTGGTATATCTATTTTGGTATCAGGGTAATGTTTGCTTTATAGAAACAGAGTTTTTCTATTCCTGTCAGAGCCATAAAAAGGATTGGCTGTAGGTCCTCTTTAAAGATTTGAAAGAAATCTCTAGTGAATCCATTTGGGCCTGGGCTTTTGTTTTGGAAAGACTCTTGATTACCATTTCAATTTCCTCAATAGTGATAGGTACTTTCAGGTATTCCGACTCATGTTGTTTTAATATTGGGAGTGATGAGTCAAATAATTAATCCATTTCATGAAGTTTCTCTCATTTTTGTGATACAGAGGCACCTTAAAGTAAATCTGAGATCTGAAGATATCTTGAATTTTTATGGTGTCTCTTCTAATTTCCCCCTTTCTATTTCCAATTTAATTTGTTGAGATGTGCTGCAGAATGTGTTATGGATTTTGCTTACAATTAACACTTTTTTTTTAAAAAAGTAAGTAATATTGTCTACAATTATTAAAGAAAAAACTAGTCAATAATAAAAGAGCTGCTATTGGCTGTTTGCATAAGCGCACCACAGGAAAATGTAAAGAAAAACTTCTAACCTAAACACAGGGTGTCTAAAACCAGAAACATGTGTCAAGGAATCAACTACAAGCTCCTGAGATGATAGATCTACGACGTACAAGATGAAGAATTCCAAGTAAGTTCTTCCTTAGAGAAGCAGATGGAGAATCTGAAATTCAATGATCAAGGATCTGTAGGCGATGGGGAGCTCCCGGGGCAATCAGAGAGCCCAATTGTGATCCGTACACATTGATCCTTCGAAGAGACTCCAGAAAGGTTGTGTAGCAGGCGAGAAGAAGCACCTTTTCTTTATTTGTTGTTGTTGTTGGTTAGCTTCTGTACTTTGCTTGAATGAGAAGTTTAGTTACAGGCTGCAATTATAAGGTAAAAATATATAGGCCTGAGAGTCAGTTAATTCCTGGAACCAGACCTTAAAACCAGAACATCAGGCACACCACATCCCCTCCCCTACCTGACCCACAAGATAGTCATGAGAGCATTCCAGCACAAGATATCTTAGGTCACAAGAGGGAGGGACCGAAATGGTCAAGTGAGGTATAGAAGATGGCCCTTGAAAATTAGAAAGGGATACCCAGGCCTAGTCTTATTAAGATTTGATTGGATCCCACCTTAGGGTTCATTTTGAAATGATTGGATCCCGCCTTTATGTGAAAATGCTTCCCCTAGACCCTGAACCCTATATAAACTTGTTAAGAAAACCTCTCAGGGTCTGATTCAAGAGCAGTGACAGTGAGAATCAGGACCCAGAGTGCTGGTTTGAATAAAGCTTTGCCTGCTTGTTGCATCATCCAGGATTCTTGGCTGCCTCATTTGGGTAAGGACCACATGGGGACTCTAACAAGTTTATCTGAGGTCTTTATTTATGTAATTCTTGTCAGTGGCTTATTTATCTTATTTTATTTTATATGTTTTATGGGTGACACCTCTAGGTGCTCAGAGGTTATATCTGACGGTGCTCATAAATCACCCCTGACAGATTTGTTTGACCATATGAGATACTGGGGATTGAACTTGTGTTATTTGCATGCAAGGCAAATGTGCTACCTGCTGTGCTTATGACTCTCACCCCTTAACCTTGCTTTTTAAAAGAAACAACTTCTGGTTTTATAGATCCTTTGTTTTTTTTTTTAATTCCAGTTCATTCATTTCTACTTTAATTTTTACTATTTTCTTCTTTGAGGTTCTTTTTATTTGTTCTTTTCCATTTTCTTAAGTTGTGCAGTCAAGTTATTTACATGGGCCCTTTCTTTCTTTCTGATAAATATTTGCAAAGCTATGAACTTTTCTCTTAATGATGCATTTGCTGTGTTCCATAAGTCCTGATATCTTATATTCTGATTCTCATTTGCTCCCAGAAATCATTTGATTTCCTCTCATACCTACTGATTGTTTAATAATGAGGTATTAAGTTTCTTGGTGTTAGTATTATCTTTTTCATTTCTATTTATAATTAACATATATTTTCAATGTTTCATGGTCTGAGAGAGTAATTGGTATGATTTCTATCCTCTGAACTTTGTGTTTTATGTATCATTACTTGGTTTATTCTGGAAATGTCCCATGTACACTAAAAAAGAATGTACCTGGCTTTTGGAAGAAGAAAAGCCATATATATATGCCATATATATAAAATATATAAAAAGTCATATATATTAAAGCTATATATATGAATTTGTGTTTTGTATATCATCACTTGGTTTATTCTGGAGAATATGCCATGCATACTAGAAAGGAATGTTTTTTTGGTTTTTGGGAAAGGGGGAGGAAAAGCCATATATGTATCCATATAATAAAACATATACAAAAGACATATTATAAAAGCCATACATATAAAGCTACACATATATGAATATATATAATATATACTAAGCCCCTTTATTCTATTTCTTCCTTCAAAGTGAGTGTTTCCTTATTAGCAATAGTCATGTTGATCTATTGAGAATGATTGAATTGTCCCTGGATCATTAAGAAATGGCCTTTGCTTTCTCTTATAATATTTTTGATCCTGAAGTTTATGTCATTCAATACATGTATGGCCACTCTGGCCTTTTTTGATTCTTTGTTTTGTTTTGGGCCACACCCCCATGATGTGCAGGGGTTAGTCCTGGCTATGTGCTCAGAAATCACTCCTGGCTTGGGGGACCATATGGGGCACCTGGAATCGAAACCAGGTCTGTCTTGGGTCAGCAGCATGCAAGGCAAACACGCTTGGGGGCTCTGGCCCCCAAACCCTGGCCTTCTTAGAGGGGGTTGTTCTCTTAAAAATTGTCTTGTAACCTTTGACGTTGAGTCTGTTTATATTGACTATTCAATAGTCAATATAAATAGTCAATAGTCAATAGGCAGCAAAAAGTTGATTTTAATTATCTAATCCATCTTGAAACTTCATGTCTTTTAATTGGTATGTGTATTCCATTGAGAAGGATTATTGCCATAAAACTTTGTGCCATTTTTAATAGAAATTCAGTGTTTATGGGGTTTGTCTTACCTTAAATTAGTCCCTTTAATTCTTATAAATGTGGTTTCTATTCTATTCAAAATAGGTCAAAAGTTTGTTCCTGAGCTGTTGTTTCTCTGTGAAGTTGTGTATCATCCCTTAAACACTAATGAGAATCTTGCTATGCAAATATTCATTTCATTGAGGTTTTTTTATCACTACATATCATGCTAGTGTTAGGCCAGACATTTTGTTTTGGATAAATCTTGCTATAAATCTTAAGGATGCTCCTTTGTACGTAATTTTATTATTTTGATCTTGCAGCTATCAGTATTTTGTCTCTATCTTTAATTTTCATCATTGTGATTAGAGTGTGCTTTGGGGTACTTTTATTTGAGTTGCTTTTACTGGAACTCTGGGCATCTAGTATGTGAGTATATGCAGTCTCCAGCTCTGGGAACTTGTAAGCAATGCTGCCTTTGACTATTTTTTTCATAGCGGTTTTCTTCCTGGCTTACTGGGACTCAAATTATTCTTATGTCTATTTTTCCAAATTCAACAGCACTCAGAGGTTACTCCTGGCTCTGTACTTATGAATCACTCCTAGATAGACTCTGGGAACAATAGAGGATACCAGGGATCAAACCCAGGTTGTCTGCAGAATTTTCTGAACTTCATCTTTGAACTCACTTATAATTTTTTTCATTTTAGCTTACCAAGATTTTTAGTATTGACATTTATGTTTATATTTTTCTCACTTATATTCTCATATCTCCTGTGTTTATTGGCAATCTGCTCCACTGTTTCTCTAAACTTGTTGCACATATTAAGCATTTTCACTTTGAACTCCATTTCAGAGAGGTTATATAGTTACTACTGGTTGGGTTTGCAGGATTGCAATATTCATCCACAAGGCATGTTGAATTTTTACACTGCCAAAAGAAAATATGTTTTTTGTGTGTGTGGTCTAAAGTTGCATTTTTCCTAAATTACTGTAAGTCTTCCCTTTTTGCTAAGTCACTGTTAGTTTATCTTTTCTTCTCTAAGTCATTATTAGTCTTCCCAGGGAGAAGGAGTTAGGGAGGTTTCAGGAGGGACCTATGGATGTATGTGAGAGATTGTCTTGAAGCCACATTGTCTTGAAGTTGCAGAGCTGTCCATTCTAGACCATGCCAGGGTCTCTGAATGTGTGAGTGGGCCATGATTCTGTTTGTTTGACGATAGGTCAGGTAGCTACACCAATGCACTGCATGATTACTGCTAACAAATCTATTTTTATTTCTCAGATATTTACTCTTCTGTGAGAATGAAGAATAAAATTTCACAGACTGCAAATATATGTGTGTGTGTGTGACAGATAATAAAAAGTAGAGGGAGCAGAGGGAACAAAAGAGAAAAAGATGAGGAGGGAGTGGAGAGAGAGTGAGAAAGAGAGAGAAAGTAAGAGAGAGAAAAAAGTGGTGACACTAGGGATAAGGCTTTGCACACGCTAGCCTAGGGCAGATTTAGGTTCGATCTCCCAGCGTGGTGCCCCAAGCCAGGAGCGATTTCTGAGTGCATAGCCAGGAGTAAACCCTGAGTGTCACCGGGTATGGCCGTAAAACCAAACCAACCAAACAAATAAACACAACAACAACAAGACCAAAAACACACAATGCCCTCCCCAAAAGATACAGAGATAAACAGAGACAGATATTGACATCAGTGAAACTTAGAAAAAGGAATTTAGCTATCAATGAGAAAGAAAGCTATAGACAAGGAAATTGGAGCCCATAGTTTTATTTCTTTTGCTGTATTTCCTCTTCAACATACTTAGAAATGAAGCTTAGTAATGGACACAATACACTGGGATTTTTTTTCAGTTCTCCAAAATTTATAGTTTCCATCCCTACTTTTTCATTTTTCACTCAATGGTTTCAAAACTTTGTGCTGTAGGAACTATAAAGAATAATCATTCAGTCAAGGGCTGTTTATTTAGTGCCCTCCAGGGTGCCTAGAGCTGAACTAGAGAAATTAATAGCATTAAACCCTCAAGCTTTGATGCTGGCTCTGAAATACAGAGCTGCTTGACACATATTTCTAAGACGGATATTTATATCTCTTTTTAATGTGCATTAAGAGAAAAAATATTTTTACCAGCTTATCAACACATCCTAATGCTTGATGCACTTTTTTTAAGTCAGGTATTTCAAAGTTTATTGACATATTGAAAATTCACCCTTTTACGTATGTAGTTTTTATCAGTTTGATAAATGTATATACTCTTATTGCAACCATTGCAATAGAGATAAAAGAACAGTTTAAATCCTCTTAAATATTTATGCCCCTTTATTATTAACCCTTTCCTTATTACCAGCACTGAAAACCACTGATCTGAATTAAGTTCTTACAACTTTTTTTATCCCCTAATATTATATAAATGAATTATGTGCTATATAAAATGTTAAAAACACTCATTTTGTATAACAATTTTAATACGAAAGACATGCTTGTTCCAATTGGCACAAATCACAAGTTTATTTCTTTAATAACATTGTTAAATAATGCTTCATGTATAGATATATTAATTTATTGACACTTGCAGGACAATTTGTACTTTTTAAAATTGGGATGATTATAAAATAGGCATTGTTCATTTCAAATTCATGCCTATGCATGAATGGTTATAGAGATTATTATGCTGAGTGAAATAAATCAGAGGAGGAAAGACATAGAATAGTCTCAATCATCTGTAGGATATAAGAAAAATAAAAGACAGTATTGAAAAATATCCAGAGACAATAGAGATGAGGGCTGAGAGGACTAGCCCATGGTACAAAGCCACAAAGAGTGGTGAGTGCAGATAGAGCATCAAACACACTGACAAGTACCGTGTAAATGATCAGAAAGGCAGACTGGCAATTCCAGAAACAGGAAAAGGTAGGTATGGGGAAGGGAAGTGGGGGACATTTGTGGTGGGAAGATTGCACTGGTGAAGGGTGGTGTATATTCTATGACTGAAACCCAACTATGAACATTTCTATAACCACGGTATTTGCTGCTTGCAAGGCAAATGCTCTACTTCTGCGCCACTGCTCCAGCCCCGAATTGTATCTAATTTTTAACATTTTGTTTTTGTTTTTGTTTTTGGGCCTCTCCCAGTGACACTAAGGGGTTACTCCTGGCTATGAACTCAGAAACCGATTCTGGCAGGGAAACCATATGGGATGCCAGGGGTTAGAACCGCGGTCCGTTTTAGGCTAGAGTGGGCAAGGCAGATGCCTTACCGCTTGCACCACTGCTCTGGCCCCTTAACAACATTTATAATCTCTATTCTTTTGTAACTGGCATTTCTAGACAATTGGAACTATATATTATTATTTTATATTTGCTCTTATGCTATCTTGTTATTTGTTTTATACAAATAACTATTTTAAATAATGTATATCATATTAGTATGAATTATATATTTTCATTTCTTCAATTATATCTTTTTTAATAAACCTACATTTCTTTTTTAGAAGACTTTGCAACATACTTCTTCAACTTATTATACTGGCTTCAAAAATGTTCATTCATTTTAATTGGTGTAACACATTATAACAATCTATATTTATCCATATTTCCCCCTATATTCTATGACTATTGTAAATTACATGCTTATATGTTTTGGATCATAATGTATTTAGTGCAATTATCTTTTTTAAAAATTAAAGAAATATTTATACTTCACCTTATTTCAAATTCATTTTTGAAATTTTATTTTAGTCACTGTCAGTGATGGAGTTTAATGCATGCAATGTTCAACATTACGCATCTTCAACAGAATATCCATATCCCATTGCCTCGGGGACCCCACACTCAAAACTCCACAATATTTTATTTTCCTTTGTGTGTAGCTCCTGTAATATACATTTAATGTAAGTCTAGATAACTGAATTTACTATATATTACAATAAATTTATAGCATGTTCTATTGTACACATGCATATTGACTTTAAGTATATAATATATTTTCTTTCCAAGTACTTTTTTTTTTCTTTTATAAAAATCTTTATTTAAGCACCATAATTACAAGCATGATTGTACATAAACAGAACATCCCCCTTCACCAGTGCAGCTTTCTTACCACCAATGTCCCCCTCCCTACTCCCCCACCCCTGCTTGTATTCAGACAGGCATTCTACTTCTCTCATTCTTTAACATTGTCATGCCAGTTGTTAGTGTAGTTATTTCCCTAACAGCACTCACCACTCTTTGTGGTGAGCTTCATATTGTGAGCCGATTCTTCTGGCCCTTAACTCTATTGTCTCTGGGCCTTATTACAAGTTGATAAAGTTTTTTTTTTTTATTAATGCATAATTTTTTTTATTTAAACACCTTGATTACATACATGATTGTGTTTGGGTTTCAGTCATAAAAGGAAAACCACCCATCACCAGTGCAACATTCCCATCACCCAAGTCCCAAATCTCCCTCCTCCCCACCCAACCCCCGCCTGTACCCTAAACAGGCTCTACATTTCCCTCATACATTCTCAATATTAGGACAGTTCAAAATGTAGTTATTTCTCTAACTAAACTCATCACTCTTTGTGGTGAGCTTCCTGAGGTGAGCTGGAACTTCCAGCTCTTTTCTCTTTTGTGTCTGAAATTTATTATTGCAAGAATGTCTTTCATTTTTCTTAAAACCCATAGATGAGTGAGACCATTCTGCGTTTTTCTCTCTCTCTCTGACTTATTTCACTCAGCATAATAGATTCCATGTACATCCATGTATAGGAAAATTTCATGACTTCATCTCTCCTGACAGCTGCATAATATTCCATTGTGTATATGTACCACAGTTTCTTTAGCCATTCGTCTGTTGAAGGGCATCTTGGTTGTTTCCAGAGTCTTGCTATGGTAAATAGAGCTGCAATGAATATAGGTGTAAGGAAGGGGTTTTTGTATTGTATTTTTGTGTTCCTAGGGTATATTCCTAGGAGTGGTATAGCTGGATCGTATGGGAGCTCGATTTCCAGTTTTTGGAGGAATCTCCATATCGCTCTCCATAAAGGTTGAACTAGACAGCATTCCCACCAGCAGTGGATAAGAGTTCCTTTCTCTCCACATCCCCGCCAACACTGTTTATTCTCATTCTTTGTGATGTGTGCCATTCTCTGGGGTGTGAGGTGGTATCTCATCGTTGTTTTGATTTGCATCTCCCTGATGATTAGTGATGTGGAACATTTTTTCATGTGTCTTTTGGCCATGCGTATTTCTTCTTTGTCAAAGTGTCTGTTCATTTCTTCTCCCCATTTTTTGATGGGGTTAGATGTTTTTTCTTGTAAAGTTCTGTCAGTGCCTTGTATATTTTGGAGATTAGCCCCTTATCTGATGGGTATTGGGTGAATAGTTTCTCCCACTCAGTGGGTGGCTCTTGTATCCTGGGCACTATTTCCTTTGAGGTGCAGAAGCTTCTCAGCTTAATATATTCCCATCTGTTAATCTCTGCTTTCACTTGCTTGGAGAGTGCAGTTTCCTCCTTGAAGATGCCTGTAATGTCCTGTAGTGTTTTGCCTATGTGCTGTTCTATATATCTTATGGTTTTGGGGCTGATATCGAGGTCTTTAATCCATTTGGATTTTACCTTTGTACATGATGTTAGCTGGGGGTCTAAGTTTAATTTTTTGCAAGTGGCTATCCAATTGTGCCAACACCACTTGTTGAAGAGGCTTTCCCTGCTCCATTTAGGATTTCCTGCTCCTTTATCAAAAATTAGATGGTTGTATCTCTGGGGAACATTTTCTGAGTATTCAAGCCTATTCCACTGATCTGAGGACCTATCCTTATTCCAATACCATGCTGTTTTGATAACTGTTGCTTTGTAGTACAGTTTAAAGTTGGGAAAAGTAATTCCTCCCATATTCTTTTTCCCAATGATTGCTTTAGCTATTCGAGGGTGTTTATTGTTCCAAATGAATTTCAAAAGTGTCTGATCCACTTCTTTGAAGAATGTCATGGGTATCTTTAGAGGGATGGCATTAAATCTGTATAATGCCTTGGGGAGTATTGACATTTTGATGATGTTAATCCTGCCAATCCATGAGCAGGGTATGTGTTTCCATTTCCGTGTGTCCTCTCTTATTTCTTGGAGCAGAGTTTTATAGTTTTCTTTGTATAGGTCCTTCACATATTTAGTCAAGTTGATTCCAAGATATTTGAGTTTGTGTGGTACTATTGTGAATGGGGTTGTTTTCTTAATGTCCATTTCATCCTTATTACTATTGGTATATAGAAAGGCCATTGATTTTTGTGTGTTAATTTTGTAGCCTGCCACCTTGCTATATGAGTCTATTGTTTCTAGAAGCTTTTTGATAGAGTCTTTAGGGTTTTCTAAGTAGAGTATCATGTCATCTGCAAACAGTGAGAGCTTGACTTCTTCCTTTCCTATCTGGATTCCCTTGATATCCTTTTCTTGCCTAATCGCTATAGCAAGTACTTCCAGTGCTATGTTGAATAGGAGTGGTGAGAGAGGACAGCCTTGTCTTGTGCCAGAATTTAGAGGGAAGGCTTTCAGTTTTTCTCCATTGAGGATAATATTTGCCACTGGCTTGTGGTAGATGGCCTTCACTATATTGAGAAAGGTTCCCTCCATTCCCATCTTGCTGAGAGTTTTGATCAAGAATGGGTGTTGGACCTTATCAAATGCTTTCTCTGCATCTATTGATATGATCATGTGGTTTTTATTTTTCTTGTTATTGATGTTGTGTATTATGTTGATAGATTTACGGATGTTAAACCAGCCTTGCATTCCTGGGATGAAACCTACTTGATCGTAGTGGATGATCTTCTTAACGAGGCATTGAATCCTATTTGCCAGGATTTTGTTGAGGATCTTTGCATCGGCATTCATCAGTGATATTGGTCTGTAATTTTCTTTTTTGGTAGCGTCTCTGTCTGGTTTAGGTATCAAGGTGATGTTGGCTTCATAAAAGCTATTTGGAAGTGTTTCTGTTTGTTCAATTTCATGAAAGAGTCTTGCCAAGATTGGCAGTAGTTCCTCTTGGAAAGTTTGATAGAATTCATTAGTGAATCCATCTGGACCTGGGCTTTTGTTTTTCGGCAGACATTTGATTACTGTTTTAATTTCATCAATGGTGATGGGGGTGTTTAGATATGCTACATCCTCTTCCTTCAACCGTGGAAGATTATAAGAGTCCAAGAATTTATCCATTTCTTCCAGGTTCTCATTTTTAGTGGCGTAGAGTTTTTCAAAGTAGTTTCTGATTACCCTTTGAATCTCTGTCATATCAGTAGTGATCTCTCCTTTTTCATTCCTGATACGAGTTATCAAGTTTCTCTCTCTCTCTTTCTTTGTTAGGTTTGCCAGTGGTCTATCAATCTTGTTTATTTTTTCAAAGAACCAACTTCTGCTTTCATTGATCTTTCGGATTGTTTTTTGAGTTTCCACTTCGTTGATTTCTGCTCTCAGCTTTGTTATTTCCTTCTGTCTTCCTATTCTTGGGTCCTTTTGTTGAGCATTTTCTAGTTCTATTAGCTGTGTCATTAAGCTACTCAGGTAAGCTCCTTCTTCCTTCCTGATGTGTGCTTGCAAAGCTATAAATTTTCCTCTCAGTACTGCTTTTGCTGTGTTCCATAGGTTCTGAGAGTTTGTGTCTTTATTGTCATTTGTTTCCAGGAACCTTTTTATTTCCTCCTTGATTTCATCTCGGACCCACTGGTTATTGAGCATGAGGCTGTTTAACTTCCAGGTGTTAAAGTGTTTCTTCTGAGTCCCTTTGGAGTTCACAAATAATTTCAGAGCCTTGTGGTCAGCGAAGGTAGTCTGCAAAATTTCTATCCTCTTGATCTTATGGAGGTATGTTTTATGTGCCAGCATGTAGTCTATCCTGGAGAATGTCCCATGTACATTGGAGAAGAATGTGTATCCAGGTTTCTGGGGATGGAGTGTCCTATATATATCCACTAGGCCTCTTTCTTCCATTTCTCTCCTCAGGTCTAGTATATTCTTGTTGGGTTTCAGTATGGTTGACCTGTCCAGTGTTGACAAAGCCGTGTTAAGGTCCCCCACAATTATTGTGTTGTTGTTGATATTATTTTTCAGATTTGTCAACAGTTGTATTAAATATTTTGCTGGCCCCTCATTCGGTGCATATATGTTTAGGAGAGTGAATTCTTCCTGCTCTACGTACCCCTTGATTAATATAAAATGTCCGTCTTTGTCCCTTACAACCTTCCTGAGTATAAAGTTTGCATTATCTGATATTAGTATGGCCACTCCAGCTTTTTTATGGGTGTTGTTTGCTTGGATAACTTTTCTCCAGCCTTTTATTTTGAGTCTATGTTTGTTCTGACTATTCAGGTGCGTTTCTTGTAGGCAGCACAAGGTTGGATTGAGTTTTTTGATCCATTTAGCCACTCTGTGTCTCTTAACTGGTGCATTTAGTCCATTGACGTTGAGAGAAAGAATTGTCCTGGGATTTAACGCCATCTTTATTTCAAAATTTGGTGTGTCTTTTGGGTAGTCTTGTCTTAGATTAGGTCTTTCAGTTTTTCTCTTAAGACTGGTTTTGTGTCTGTGAAGTTTCTGAGCTGTTTTTTGTCTGTGAAACCATGTATTCTTCCATCAAACCGGAAAGTGAGTTTTGCTGGGTATAGTATTCTGGGTGAAGCATTCATTTCATTCAGTCTTGTCACAATATCCCACCACTGCTTTCTGGCATTGAGCGTTTCTGGTGACAGGTCTGCTGTAAATCTCAGGGAAGCTTGCTTGAACATGATTTCCCCTTTTGATCTTGCTGTTTTCAGAATTCTGTCTCTATCTGTGGGATTTGTCATTGTGACTAGGATGTGTCTTGGGGTGGTTTTTCTGGGTCTCTTTTGGTTGGTACTCTTCGGGCATGCAGGATTTGATCACATATATTCTTTAGCTCTGGAAGTTTTCTTTAATGATGTTCTTGACCATTGATTCTTCCTGGAAATTTTCTTCCTGGGTCTCTGGGACTCCAATGATTCTTAAGTTGTTTCTGTTGATCTTATCATAGACTTCTATTTTCGTCTGTTCCCATTCTTTGACTAATTTTTCCATTGTCTGCTCATTTGCTTTAAGTTTTTTGTCCAATCTCTCCTGCTGTATGGAATTGTTATGTATCTCATTTTCCACAGCACCAAGTCTATTCTCAGCTTCTGATACCCTGTCCCAGAGCTTATCCATTTTGTCATTCACTTCGTTTACTGACTTTTTCAGTCCTGTTAGTTGACATGTTATTTCAGTTTGGAGTTTTGTCATTTCTGCCTTCATATTTTCTTGGTTCTTATTAGTGTTCTGTTCAACTCGATCCATGGTTTCTTGGAGTCTGTTGAGCACCTTCCATATTGCTAGTCTAAAGTCCTTATCTGAGAGGTTGATTAGTTGTTCAGTCATTATCTGGTCCTCAGAATTGTCATCTTCATTCTCTATGTCTGATGCTGGCCTGCGTTGTTTCCCCATTGTCACACTTGTATTGTGGGTTTTTCTACGTGTTGTGGTGGTATTCATTGTCTATGTGATGTAGGCAGCACACTCCTCTGGCTCCTCCCTTTCTGGATGGGCTGACTTGCCTCTAAGGGAGGGGAGTCCTCCGTGGATGAAGCCTCACACCGGGTCAAATCTTAGGCCCGAGCATGCAACAGAGAAGACAGTCCAGAGAGAAATGTTTGCTTCTGTGATATAGCGCCGTTCTTAGTGTGATTTTTCCTTCTTGTTGCAATGGAGTTCTTTCCTTAGAAAGAGTGCACGGCCGCGTAGCGAAGTGGAGCGGCCATGCTCCTCTGAGCCTCTTTTTGCCCCACTCGCAAGAGTTTCACGCAAGAGGACAGTAGACAGACATAGACAGGTCACACTCACAGTCTTTCACAGCTGAGCCCCACTGGGCCGGTGTACTTTCGCGGATTTTCCCCGCCTGGTGTCACACACAGGGAGCCAGCTTTTGCAAAGGTTAGCCGGTTTTTATGCTCTGAAGTCCCTCCCTGAAAATGGCGTCTGGGCGAGCGAGGTTTCTGGAGGCTCTTTTTGCCCCACTCGCAAGAGTTTCACGCAAGAGGACAGTAGACAGACATGGACAGGTCACACTCACAGTCTTTCACAGCTGAGCCCCACTGGGCCGGTGTACTTTCGCGGATTTTCCCCACCTGGTGTCACACTCAGGGAGCCAGCTTTTGCAAAGGTTAGCCGGTTTTTATGCTCTGAAGTCCCTCCCTCGTACTCTTTTTTTTTTTTGGTTTTTTGGGCCACACCCATTTGATGCTCAGGGGTTACTCCTGGCTAAGCACTCAGAAATTGCCCCTGGCTAGGGGGGACCATATGGGACGCCGGGGATCAAACCATGATCTTTCCTTGGCTAGCGCCTGCAAGGAAGACACCTTACCTCTAGCGCCACCTCACTGGCCCCCCAAGTACTTTTTTATTTCTTTTGGTTTTTGGGTCACACCTGGCAGCGCTCAGGGGTTACTTTTGGCTCAATACTCAGAAATCGCTCCTGGCAGGCTTGGGGGACCATATGGGATGCTGTGATTCAAACCACCGTCCTTCTGCATGCAAGGCAAACGTCCCACCTCCATGCTATCTCTCCAGCCCTGTACTTAGTTTTTTCTTTCCAAGTATTTATTTTTCAGATTGTTCATTTTAATTTATTATCAGACTGGAAAGGTCTGATAATAAAGTATAACTTATCACATATTTCTTTTGTGTTTGTTTATTTGGTTTTGAGCCACACCCATTGATGCTCAGGGATTACTCCTGGCTATGAGTTCAGAAATCACTCCTGGCTTGGGGGGGGAGGCATATGAGGTGCCGGGGATCGAACTGCGGTATGTCCTATGCTAGCACTTGTAAGGCAGATGCTCTGCCTTACTAGCGCCACTGCTCTGGCCCCATAGATTACATATTACCATGATATATACTTTTGAACAAATACAAAAAAATGCCACATTTTTTCTTGTATCTCTTCATTAAAGAAACTAACATAGATCTCCTTTTTTTTCTGATTTCAAAAAGAATTACAATAATCAAATACTAATGAGCTTACAACTCATAAAAATTGATAACCTCATAAATAGTTCCACGCATTTAATTGTACATGTAATAACAATTTATGTAAGAGTGTATGGCATATGATAAAAGTATTTCTTTCCCATATACTATTAGTCTCCTCCGAAATATTAAATTATTTAAATCTTAATTTAAAGTGATAAGTTAAAATAATAGATACAGTATCAGGTGCATTTAGTTCTCTTTGTTTATTTTCCCTTGAACAATGTTTTCTCTAACATTGTCAGGTATAGAATTAATTTCATGGTCCATGAGCATAGTTTTAGTGGCACAGTTGTCATTTTTTTTTGCAATTTTTAGGCATTCTGATCAGAGCAAAATCTAGTTTCTGGTATTATAAATTATTAATTGTAAAACAGAATAAAGAAGTTAGGAAGTTAATTGGGAATATCTATCTATCTCCGTATGTATGTATGTATGTATGTATGTATGTATGTATGTATCATCTACCTACCTACCTATCTAATCTATCATCTATCTATCTATCTATCTATCTATCTATCTATCTATCTATCTATCTATCTATCTATCTATCTATCTATCTATCTCTATATAGTTATAATTCTATAATATATCATATATAATCATATATCAATTAAATCATATTATAGCTTAATATATATTTTAATTAATAATGTATCAAAATTACATGTCATAATTATTATTATATAATATACAATTACATGTCACAGCATATAATTATACATAATATAATATAAATATTTAATTAATTAATATATTAATATTAATATGTGATCATATGCAATACACATAACAATTATATTATTAATTAATATATCAACATATACTTATATTATATGATACACATTATAATTATATTATAATTAATGCATATTAATATATAATTATATTATATATATAGAGAAAATATAGCAGGTAGGATTCTTGCATTGCAAGCCACTAATCTTCATTTGATCCTAGTCATACTGAATAATACTCTGATCCCTGTATAAATTATTCCTTACCACAGTACCAAGGAGTAAGCCCTGAACACTGACCAGTGTGGGCTATAAACAAAAGGGATAAGGAAGTTGTCAAATTGTTTTCTATAAATATTTAAGATAAGCTAAGTTTGGTTAAAGTGTATTTGTGTGGTACTAGGCATGTGTTATTGTGGAAAAACTATAGTGTAGTAATAACATTTATGCTGAATGTCACTGATACTAATGATCAGAGATTAAGTTTGGAGAAAATATATATCATGAGGTATTTCAGGCATATATTTCATCATCTTAAATAAATGTCATTGTTATGTATCCTCAAAAGGTAACTCATGTTTTACTCTTTATTAATGATGCCATTTAGACTTAGAATATTATATGTAATTTATTTACAAACACAACACAATGCAAAATTAGAGCTTTCTATTATATCTTACTCCAACCTATACCTTTTTCATTTATACAAGAATTTCTTTCACTGGATAAATGCCGATTTTGTATGTATAGTGTCAAGAATAGTTATGGGTCTTGAGACATAAAGATAAAGATGGTATAGTTTCTAACTAAATAATTTATGACCACTTAAAGAGAAATAGCAGGTAAAATTATAATAAAAGAAAATGTTTAAGGTTTATGAAAGAAAAATAAGCTTTCCTGTAAGTTTCCAAAAGATGGAAAATCAATACTCTATAAAAAATTGTATAAGAACATACCTTTTGGTGGATATGTTGTACAAAATGGTCCCTGAACCATGAACAATTTAACAGTCTCCCCAAATAATGGTAGGTAAAAAAAATGCTATTCCAACATATTGTGCAGCTTGAAAAAGACATAGTGGTGAAATTCTTCTAATATACAGCTTATAACAGAATGAGTCACCACATCATCATTGTGCAGTTAGAGCATAGGCAGAGAGAATATTCTTCCAATATATGCCTATAAAAGAGTAACTAATTAAAATATCTTCGGTATCTTAAGGCTATGGTAAAAATAGTAGTAGATAATGCACCCAGATATCTGATAGCTTTCTGGTTTTGTACATATAAAATGGTCTTTAATTGTACATTATGTGCCACAGCATGCATAAACTTTTAGGGGAGCTCAGCCCACCAGATGTATCCCCAGATTTTCCCAGGAACTCCCACGGGGTTCCTCTAAAGGCCCGCATGTGGATGCCTTTTCCCCCTGTGTGTATAGTTGAGGAATTCCTGAAGAGATAAATCTATGCTTGGTACTACATTTTCTGTAATTAGTTGACTATCTCTACTTTGTAAAATCTCAGGCAAAATTGTGGCCTCAATCAAATAATTTGGCTCAGAAATTTCAGCACCAAAGATTACTAAAAGAACCTCTTTTCTGGATAATATTTAGCACCTAAAAGCAAAGACAATATTCTTACTTGACATTTAAAACAATAGAGCCCAGCTCAGGGACGACCGCATTACTAGATGTTTTGTATTTCCTAATGATCCCTGATTTTGCATTTGAAGCAAGCTTGCAAAGAGCTGCCTTGAGTTGTAACTTTCTCTTTTGTAACTCAGAATCCTTATGGCTCACACCCAAAGCTCAAGGATTGTTTACTGTTAAACTTTGCTTTGTGTTTGTAAACATTCTTCTCTACACCTATGACTGGTTTATCCCCTTAAAAAGTCCCCTGCTTAAAGATTAAACTTATCGCACTCCTGCCAGAAGATGTGTTGACCCCACATACTCTGTGTGTGGTTTCATTATTTCATATTTCGCCGCCTGTGCAACCCACTCTCCCTGAAGTGGATTCATTGAAATCCAACTGATGGCTGTAGGACAGAAGCTGACTCCAACAATAATATTTGGGTAAAGATAAAGACAAGACTGCACTAACAACTGGCATGACAATGTTAAAGAATGAGAGAAGTAGAATGCCTGTCTCGATAAAGGCAGGGGCGGGGAGGAAAGGGCATTAGTGGTGGGAATTCACCAGTTGCACTGGTGAAGGGAGGGTATTCTGTTTATGACTGAAACCCAACTACGAACATGCTTGTAATTATAGTGCCTAAATAAAGATTTATATTAAAAAATAACAACAGCAACAAAAAGATAAAGACAAGAGAGTAAGTTTCTTTTGAATTTTAAAAAATATTGAAAATAATAGTTTGGCCTTATAAAATAATGTTTTACCTGTTACTTGGGCTTTAATGAATAATATACTACAGTTTGTAAGTTTGTGTAAAATCAGATAAATTGTAATTTCCAAATGAAATAAGCATTCACAAAGGTAAAATAATTTTTAGAAAATAAAACTTTAGGTAAGAATTGTTAGCCTCTAAGGAGCAGTTGGGATAGATTACTGACATGAGGTTAAGCAATTGACAGTGACTTTCAAATGTGACTATATATTACTATTATTATTATTATTATTATTATTATTATTATTATTGTCTTGGTTTTGGGCCATACCCCATGACACTCAAGGGTTACTCCTGAGAAATTGCTCCTGGGTTGGGGAATCATATGGGATGCCAGGGGATTGAACTGTGGTTCATCCCAGGCTACCTTGGGCAAGGCAAATGCCTTACCACTTGTGCCACTGGTCCGGCCCCTACATATTACTATTATTAAGAAGTTGAATTTTTTTCAAATATTTACATTGCTCCTCATATCAAGTCACTATCTAAAGATATAAACTATAAACCTAAAATGTAAACTATCAAATTGGCTTTTGTTCCTCTTAATTTTTAATGAACATTTTGTTTCCCTTAACATTTATTGGACATTATTTATTTATTTCATGAATATAATTGGTTTATTTATTCCAACCAGTGATTAGGATGACCAGTGACATTTGCAGTGATTGTGTTTCTATGAAAGGGTTTGAGGTTGTGATGTGGTTTAGGTCCTAAGTGTATTGTTGGGAATTAGCTGGGCTGCTTTGGAGTGCTTAGTAGCTAACAGGGCTATATTTGACTAAACTCATGGAATCATGGTGCTCATGATTGAACTGGGGTCAGTTGCAGAGAAATTATAAACTACATTAGTTCATACAAAGCATTATTTTTGTTGCACCTTTACCAGAATAATAAGCCACAAGAACATTCTATTGTGATTTCTTATATTACATTATATTGAGAATTGGTTGGGACAACGACCTTGTTATTTATTCTGTGAAAGTTTAATATAGCAGAATCTAGTTATATTGATTTTTACGCCCAGATTGCATCTATTGTCCCTGCTATATCACTAGATACAGCCAAAACTGAATGTTCAAATGTTTGAAATTTAATGCCAAAAATACTATTCTTAGAATAAAGAGCAACCAGATATATATTATTCCTTGGAATCAGTATATTTATTTTAAGGTAGTATTATATTTCCAATGGAAGTACTAGAAATTAAAGTAAGGTATAATAGGAATTAATGCTTAAAACATGGTCTGAGGAAAATATTATTCCTAAAGATAATTCTACATTTATTATTTTAGTTTGGGCTGCTAAAACTATATACTATGAAGTAGGATGCATAGAAATAATGGTTATTCTGTAAGAAAAATAGATAAAAGTTTTCCAAATTAAAAAAAGAACTAAAATTATCACCATTTGGGGATGACATAATATTATACTTAAATGATCCTAAAGAGTTCACAAAAAGGTCCTAAAAATAATAAACCAAAACAGCAACTATATTTATAATTTATTTCAACTGTAAATAAATTTAGTACAAAAAATTGGTTATATTCAAAGAATGATTCAGAGATCAAAGTGATCAAGGAATTTATCCCATTTAAAATAGTGTACAAAAAATTAAATATCTAGGAATCAAATTATCTAAGAATCAAATAAATGAAAGACCTGGGAGATTTATACCATGGACTTAATGAGTTACTTAAGGAGATAGAAGACTATATAGAAAACAGAAAAATTTCCAAACTCATGAATCAGAAGAATCAATATTTTAAAATGACTCCTATGTAGCTACTAAATAGATTCAAAGCAATCAGTATCTAAATTTAGATAAAGTTCTTTAAGTATCTAAAAAAAAATCAGTAATAAAGTTTGTATATACTCAAAGAGATTCTAAGTTGTCAACGCCATACAGAAAAATAGGAAATTGGGAGGTATTTCATTGCCAAATTAAATGTACTATAAAGATATAATGATCAAAACTTGTACTGGAATAAAGATATGTCCTCTGATCAATGTGTCAGAATAGAGTACCCAACTACAAAGCCCCATGTCTATGGACAATTACTTTTAGATAAAGACTATGAGGTGGACTAAAGATAGCTCATTCAACAAATGATTCTGGAGAAACTAGTTAATCATGTGTAAAAAATTATACTGGATCCATATCTTATATACTAGACAAGGATGAAACTCAAATAGAAATTATAAAGTACATAGTATGTAGAGAAAAATATGGGCAGGATTCTCATAGATGTCTTCAATGATATACCACTGGCAAAGGCAATAAAATAAAAAAATTAAACAACATCAAATTAAAGAATTCCAGTATGGTTGCCATTTTGTATGCATTGTTCCTGAGATGAGGATATGTCTCAGAGGGGAGAGATGCATAAAAATTAAGAAGGCTGCTTGACTTGAATGCGTCTTTCACAATTCTGTAGTTCAACCAGTTCCATTTGGTACATTGTATCCACATTTTCAATGTCAATAGAAAAATCTGTTATGGAAAAGCTATATGTCCTGTTTATGGAGATGAAGGCTTTACATATAATTTGGAATTCCTTTTGCAATTTTTGCAACCATTGGTTTTTCTACTAACAGATTTTGAGTTGTGGAGAGATGGCAGGAGTTTTTCATGAGATTGCATTTCACAGATGAGCTTCCCCTTTCCTTGAAATAGCACATTGAAATAGTTGAGTAGCTCTGTTACATTGTCAGAAAGGCAAGGTGCCATTTCCATTCTGAATCATTGAGCTCTGGTACTTCTTTGTTTTTGAAAGCAGAAAAGTTGTATCTTTGTAAGTAACTCAAAGAAACGTTTCAAAACTCTCCCTAGACTCAGCCAATGGACTTCTCTGTGATACAGAACATCTTTATAGTCAACATTTAATTCAGACAAAAATTCCTGAAATTGACATCTGTCCTGATAGCTGCATAATATTCCATTGTGTATATGAACCAGTTTCTTTAGCCATTCATCTGTTGAAGGGCATCTTGGCTGTTTACAGAGTCTGGCTATTGTAAAAAGTGCTACAATGAATATAGATGTGAGGAAGGGATTTTTGGTATTTTTGTGTTCCTAGGATATATCTCTAGAAGTGGTAGAGCTGGATCAAATGGGAGCTGAATTTCCAGGTTTTTGAGGAATCTCCATATTGTTTTCCATAAGAGCTGGACTAGACAACATTCTCACCAGCAGAGTTTCTCCTGGATCTTCACTAACAGTTTACACTGGCAGTCTTGCTGAACCATATGGGATACTGGAGATTGAAACTGGGTCAGCCATGTGCGTGCAAGAAAAATGCTAACACTCCAGCCCCACAATGTTTTTTTAACTTAATATTTTTATTTAAGCACCACAATTACAAACATATTTGTCGTTGGGTTTCAGTTATAAAAGCGAACACTCCCTTTCAGCAATGCAACATTCCCACCACCAAAACCCCCCAACTCCTTCCTCCCCCACACCTTGCCTGTTTTTGAGTCAGGCATTCTACTTCTCTCACTCATTACTATTGTAATAATATTTGTTAGTGTAATTATTTCCCTAACTGCACTCATAAGCTCATATGATAAACTTCATATTGTGGGCCAGTCCTTCCAGCCCTCATCTCTATTAGTCTCTGAGTATTATTACAATAATGTCTTTTATTTTTCTTAAATCTTATAGATGAGTGAGGGTATTCTGTGTCTGTCTTTCCCTCTGACTTATTTCACTTAGCATAATTGTTTTCATGTCCATCTATGCATAGGAAATTTTCATGAATTTAATTTTCCTGACAGCTGCATAATATTCCATTGTGTATGGCACCACAACTTCTTTTGCCACTCATCTGTTGTCAGGCTTCTGCATTGCTTCCAGATTCTGGCTATTGTAAATAGTGCTTCAATAAAAATAGGTGTGCAGAAGACATATTTGTATTGTGTTTTTCCTATGTGTTATCCCTAGGTGTGGTATAGCTGTATCATATGGGAAGTAAATTTTCGGTTTTTTGAGGAATCTCCATATTTTTTTTCATAAAGACTGGACTAGATGGCATTTCCACCAGCAATAAATGAGAGTTCCTTTCTCTCCACATCCCTAGTCATCACGGAATACAAAACAAAACAACAATTAGGTACCATCTAACACCACAGAGACTGACACATTTTAAAAACAAACAAACAAACAAACAAAAACAAGGAAAATCAGTGCTGGTGGGAATGTGTGGAACTAACTCTTTTAGGTGAATGTGAAAAACTAGGATGTGAAAATAAGCCTAATATTGGAGACAGAGATTTAATGGCAATCAAATATTTGAACATTTGAACTGAAAAAAATATTTTAGTAATAATTTTTATTGTGACCAAAACGTGAATAACAAATCTTTCACAGTAATATTGAAGGTACATAGCTACAATGAATCAGGGCCTTTTCCACCACCAGGGTTGTCCTCCCTCTACCCCTTTTCCCAGCATGTGTCCCATATCTTCTTTCTTTGCCCCCCCAACCCCCGAGTGCTAGTGTAATTGTTCCCCTCTGGTTATAGCTTGCTGTAGATAAGGTATTGATTCTGTTGTTATTGACTTTGGGTTTGATGTTTAAGTCTGATCATATTTTAATTCTACTCAATGTTCATATGGCTGTTTTCATTTTTATTTTCCCCCTCAATTCATGAGGCAGAACAAGATGATTCAAGTTGTGTGGGTCTGCTGAAAGAAGACAAAAAGAAAAAGAAAAAGAAGAAAAACATAACAACAACAACAAAAGAAAAACAGTTTAAAAAAAAAGACTATCAAAAAAAAAAGTACCCAGCAGCAAAAAAAAAAAACAAAACAAAACCCACCAAATAATAACCATGAGAGTGAAAAAGAAAAAGAAAAAAATGAAGAAAAAGGAGAAAGAAAATCCCAAAACAAAAAACAAAACAAGAACAAAAGAAGGATTGCTGTTATGGCAATGTTGTGCCCCCCCCCCTTTTTTTTTTGTATAGGCACAGTAAGTATTGGAGAAGTAAGAAAGGGAATTCCTATGGCATAAGAGATTCGGGTTTCTCCGCCCTTGGAGCATACTGTCATGAGAACAACTAGTGGCTCCATACATGCTCATTACCACACCCCAAGGTATTTTTTATGGTGCCAGGAAACTTTCTGCTAAGTTGTGGATGATAAAACCAGGTCTTTGTAGCTAGAGATCTTGGTATTTGCACAGATCATAGGATCAAGTCTAGGATAGTCTTTATAGTTCTAGAAGTTCTGTTCCATCATTGTTGTTGTAATCAGTCTTCTGTAATAAGTGGTCTTGGTTTTTGCTAGATCCTAGGCCAAAGCCTAGGATAGAGTCTTCATTACGTTTCCAGAAGTTCTGCTCAGTCTCCGTTGTCAAAGTCGGACCTCTGTAATTAGAGATCTTTATTTTTGTATAAGTCCTAGGCTAAATCCTAGGGTAGGGTTTTTCTTATTGGTACCAGGATAAATTCTGCCTAGTCATGGTTGTCAAAGTCAGTCTTCTGTAGTTAGCACTCTTGGGTTTTGCACAGATCAAAGGATGACATGTTTTCTGATTTCATCTTACTGTTAGGTGATGTGATAGGACAATCTGCTCTTAGATCAAGTCGTTGTCTTTCCCTCATTGTTGGGATGTCATATCAGAACTTTCAAGCTCTGGTGCCAGAGCAGTGTTGGAAATTTCTCAGGGGAGTTTGGTTCCTGGTGTTGTTGCAGGAAACTATATCATTGAACTCCAGATTTATTTGGAAAATATAGTTATATATGTTTTCTTTTGATTATATGTCTAGAATGGAAGCTCCACTGTATTCCCATACAGAATAAATTTAATCTTAGTTAAGTTTGTTTGTTTAAAAATATCTAAAAGTTGAAAAGAAAAACAAAATATTTTAGGTATTTATATTATTTTAACAAAGTCACTTAATAGCATATTAATAAATAAATGAAGCACATTTTAGTGATATATAAGCACAAGTTCTGAAAGTTAAATGACTTTTTGTGAAGTCATTTAATGTGTGAAATAAGTGAAAAAAATGACTCTCAAATTCAGTTATATCATTTACATATATAAAATCTACAACCCAATAATAGAGATATATGAATTAATGTTCAAATTTTTCACTCAATTTTACTTTTACTTTTTTTCTTCTTATTCTGACTTTAATTCTTTCTTTTTTAAATTTTCACATACTTAGTGATAGTGATGAATAGAATCAATAGATTATTAAATCTAAAATGTTTTTCTTTTTTTACACACATTGTTTAATCATTCTTAGTTTTTCTATTTATTATTATTATTTTGGTTTTGTTTTAGTGCCTCACCTGGAAGCTCTCAATCATTATTCCTAGTTAGTTCTGCTTTCAGAAATCACTCCTGGCAGACTCTGGATTTTGTATGAGATGCCAGAATTTGAACCTAAATCAGCTGTGTGTAAGGCAAAATACCTACTTATTGTGATATTACTCTGCCCCGATATTGTTTTTTTGAAAGTTTCTCATCAACTCAACTAAAATTGACCTATATGAGCTATCAGATAATTTTTCTGGATTTTTACCCCTTCACCTCACCTTAAAAATAGTAACAGAAGCACAAAAGCACAACACACTCTTATATTCAGGGCAGCATTATTTAAAATAGTCAGATTTTTTGAAACAACTCAGGTTCCCAATAACAGAGCTGTGGCTAAAAAAACACTACACAATGGAATACTATGTAGTCATCAGGAAAATGAAGTAATAAATTTGCTTATAGATGGATGAACAAGGAAGGAAACAATTATGAGTGAAATGAGCCAGAGGGAAAGGGATAGATAATAGAATAATCTCACCCATATATGGGATATAAGAAAATCAAGAGATATACAGAAATAATACCCAGGGACAAATATCTAGAGGTCCAGCCCAGGATAGAAAGCTCATCACAAAGAGTGGTGAGTGTAGATAGAGTAGAGTCTACTAGGACAATGATAGTTGGAACTGAAAGCTCTGGATAAGACCTCGGCACTGAAATTAGAGAAACTAACAGGGAAGGCACACCTCCATTAATAATAGTGAAAACCACAGTGTCAAAAAGGAGAGAAGAAAGGGGAGGTGCAAATCACCTGCCCTAGAGCATGGTGGAGATGGGGAGTTGGTAGATGGGAGGGGAATGGGAGATATTTGGTGAAGATGATGGGAAGGGGGCACTGGTGAAGAATGGTGTACATTATATGACTGAAACCCAACAATGAATTATTTTGTAACCATGCTGCTTGAATAAAGCAATTTAAAAAGAGCACCTATGTCTGCTGTAAAGAAAAAACATAAATTGCAACATAAATTTAACCAATAGAAAAATTTCTTTCTCTTTTTCTTTCTTTCTCTTTCTTCTTTCTTCTTTCTTTCTTTCTTTCTTTCTTTCTTTCTTTCTTTCTTTCTTTCTTTCTTCTCTTTCTTTCTTTCTTTCTTTCTTTCTTTCTTTCTTCCTTCCTTCCTTCCTTCCTTCTTTCTTTCTTTCTTTCTTTCTTTCTTTCTTTCTTTCTTTCTTTCTTTCTTTCTTTCTTTTCTTTCTTTCTTTTCTTTCTTTCTTTCTTTCTTCTTTCTTTCTCTCTATCTCTCTCTCTCTCTCTCTCTCTTTCTTTTCTTTCTTTCTTTCTTTCTTTCTTTCTTTCTTTCTTTCTTCTCTCTCTCTCTTTCTTCATTTCTTTCTTTCTTTCTTTCTTTCTTTTCTTCTTTCTTTCTTTCTTTCTTTCTTTCTTTCTTTTCTTTCTTTCTTTCTTTCTTCCTTCCTTCCTTCTTTCTTTTTCTTTCTTTCTTTCTTTCTTTCTTTCTTTCTTTCTTTCTTTCTTTCTTTCTTTTTCTTTCTTTCTTTCTTTCTTTCTTTCCTTTCTTTCTTTCTTTCTTTCTTTCTTTCTTTCTTTCTTTCTTTCTTTCTTTCTTTCTTTCTTTCTTTCTTTCTTTCTTTCTTTCTTTCTTTCTTTCTTTCTTTCTTTCTTTCTTTCTTTCTTTCTTGTCTTTCCTATGGTTTCAGAAGTTCTGTTCAGTCACAGTTCTTGCTGTCAGTCTTAGTATTTAGTAATCTTGGTTTTTGTCCAGATCAAAGGGTGGAGTGTCTTCTGATTTTGTCTCACCATTAGGTGTTGAAGTAATGCAACCTGGGTTTAGGTCAAGTTGTTGCTGTTTTCTTATCTTCGTGATGTCATATGAACAGGTCCTGGCTTAAGTTGGTACCAGAGTTGTTTTAGGGACTCCCCCAGGAGGAGTTTGATTTCTGGGTCTGTTGCAGGGAACTGTGTTAGTTCTAAGTTTGGGATCTGAGGTTTGGAGTTGGACGGTTGTTGTTCGAACATGTGAGGCCTAGGTTGAGTTCCCATGACAAATGTTTAGGGTGGGAGAGGCCCCTGTATTATAAACTTTGTGGGTTCTTGTCCCTAGTAGATAAGGAATTGTTTCTCTACTTAAGATTTCCACATACTAATGTACCTAAGTTAAAAGAAACAATATTGTTGGTACGTTAGGGGTAAAAATGGCAGGCTATACAATCTCTGTGCCCTGCTTTTAACATGAGTTTAGAATTTTCTTTTATAATTCATACTAAACAGAACCAGAACAGGCAAAGCAAAATAAATGAATAAATATATTAATAAAAATTAAAAAATTAAGATTAAAAAAGGAATGAAGAAAGCTACCTTTACATTTTTACATTTGGAACTGGACACACTAAGCGGTATAACTATTAAGAGATTAAACATACATAGAAAAAATATATATCTGCATTAAGTCTTTTGAGATAGTCTTGGGGAGGGATGAGATCCAGGGTACATTTTTGTCCCACCCATGGTCTTATTGAGACTGGGAAATGGTTTGTAGCATTAAGGGATAGGCTAGTGTCATCAAACTGGGGGTCTTTCTGGAGCTGAATTGTATAATATGCAGCAGTCCATGTTGGGTGTGTGTGTGTGTGTGTGTGTGTGTGTGTGTGTGTGAGAGAGAGAGAGAGAGAGAGAGAGAGAGAGAGAGAGATTGAGAGATGAGAGAGAGAGAGAGAGAGAGGAGAGAGAGAGAGAGAGAGGGCCATATAGAATAAGTCAGCAAGGAGTGTGGTTGCAGCTTTTTGCTGGGGCAAGAGATGTGAGTCTGTGAAGCTGCCCTTTAGCTTTGGGAGCTGGATGGTGGCTTGTTGGGGGCAGGGAGTGGGTCACAGTTCCTAAGGAGTTAAGGTAAAGGGTAAAGAAGGTTAAATAGGGATCAGGATTGAGGGTGTGAGAGGATAGAAGTTGTGAATGGAGGAGAGGAGCGATAATATATGAGAGAGGCTATATACAATATAGACATGACTTGTTTATAGTATAGATTAGGCAAACATAGAGAAGTATCTTGTAACAAACTCACGCCCCACTTATGACTAACATTAAAGATCTATTCATAGTTGTAGTTGGAGGCCTGACCCTTATGGGATGATTCTGAGGTGCAAAGAAATTAATTGAGTTAAGAAAATATATATATAAACTAAATAAAAATAGCTTATGAGTGAAAAAGAGTGGAAAAAAGAAAAAATAAAGATAGAAAATAAATAACTAAATTGGGTCGAAGGGTAATGGGTTTTCACAATTTTTTGGTGCATCATTGATGGTGTTGGAACAAATGGATAACCACCTGTGAGAAATTAAAGATTTATTCATACTCACACCTTACACAAATGTCAACTCAAAATGAATTAAAGACCTTGAAATCAGACCTGAAGCTATAAAGTTATTGAGGAAAGCATAGGCAGAGCACTCCAAGACTTATAGCTCAAAAATGCCTTTGACAATAGAATGCCAGTGGCAAGAGCTTTAACACCAAACTAAAAAAATGGACTACACAAAACTAAAAAGTTTCTGTATGGCAAAAGAAACATGGGCTCATCAGGAGAGATGAAGTCATGAAATTTTCCTATACATGGATGTACATGGAATTTATTATGCTGAGTGAAATAAGTCAGAGGGAGAGAGATAGATGCCACATAGTCTCACTCATCTATGGATTTTAAGAAAAATAAAACACATTTTTGCAATAATTCTCAGAGACAAAGAGAGGAGGGCTGGAAGGTCCAGCTCATGACATGAAGCTCACCACAAAAGAGTGGTGATTGCAGTTAGAGAAATAACTACACAGAAAACTATCATAACAATGTGAATGAATAAGGGAAGTAAAAAGCCTGTCTAGAGTACAGGTGGGGGTGGGGTGGGGAGGAGGGAGATTTGGGACATTGGTGATGAGAATGTTGCACTGGTGAAGGGGGCTGTTATTTACATGACTGAAACCCAACTACAATCATATTTGTAATTAAGGTGTTTAAATAGAGGTATTAATAAAAAGAAACATGGGCTAAAACTAGAAGACAACTAACGATATGGTAAAAAATGTTTGCACTCAACACATCAGATAAAGGTTTGATATCTAGGATATACAAAGCACTCACAAAGACAACTTCCACAAAACTTAATAAAAAGTACCAGAAAAATGGAAGAAGTGAACAAACACTTCTCTGAGGAAGACCAACAGGTGACCAATAGTCACATGAAAATATGTTCACCATCACTTATCACTGGGGAAATCCAAAACAAGACAACAATAAGGTAACAGTTTACACCAGTGAAGATGGCACACATTAAAATGGGACCAATCTCTGCTAGAGAGGATACAGTAAGAAAGGAGCCTCTCGTCCACTGCTGGTAGGAATGCTGCCTGGTCCGACCCTTATGGAAAACAATATGAGGGTGCTCAGTGAAATCAGAATTGAGCCTGCCATGACACAGCAATTGTGCTCGTGAGTATCTATCCCCCAAGAAAGACTTCTCATCCAAAAGTATGTAAGCACACCACTGTTCATTGCAGCCTCAGTACAATGCCAAAATTAGAATCAACCTAGATGGTTCAATAACAGATAAATGGATCATGAGAGGTAATACATATACACAATGTAGTATATACACTACATAGCAGTAAAGAAACATACAATTATGCAATTTGCAGCAACATAAATGAAACTAGAAAATATTATATTAAATGAAGTAAGCCAGAAGAAGTATAAACACAGGAATGTTATCATGATTATGTGGCATTTAGAATAACCCCATGGAGAAACACAATGGTCTAAATGGTAGATACTCAGAAAAGGATATAGTGAGGAGAAGTGATCAAATCAAGTGGAAGAGGAGAAACACAAAGCCTTTACTTACTTTTATGTCACACACACACACAACACACACACACACACACACACACAACACACAACACACACACCCTGCAACAATGGAAATAGTAGTTTAGATCTCAAACAGGTGTATCAATCAACTTCATACTACAAAGGCCTACAATAATGTTCTAATATCTTTATTCTACAAAATCGGGTTTAGAACATGATTGGAAGCCAGGGACTTCTGTCCAGTACTGACCTATCATTTAATGCCTTAAATTTATTATGTATAAAATAACTTTTCAAATTCTTTCTCACACAGAGGATTGTGGAGATATTGTTGGAAACTCTAATGTTACAAGTAGAGTTCTCATAGTAGACTTCTTATACAGTTCTCACTATGACAGTATCTTGATAAAATACTTCAATTTCCCCATTTCCTTTTGATTATGTCTTCTACTATAATCTAAAGCTTATGAATGTAGAGACCACTGAAATAGACAACTGCACACCACAGACATGTTACAGGGCACATTCATTGAGTATAATTTTGCAAATTACTATTACCCCTTTGCTCAATTTTTTCTTTTTAATTATTTTTTAATTATTTTTCTCTCTTTTATTCTTCATTTTCAATTCAAGCTATGGCACTCTTATATCATAATGCATATGCTGTCAGCTTCTTTCCATAAAAGGGAACCTCGATGACAAGACAAGTGGATGATACTACATAAGGTTGACTCCTTTGATAGTGCTCACTTCATTTTACATAGTACTCTAGTAGTGAAAATTATGTGTACTCTAAAATGCTCGATGCACAATCCAATCCTGACAGCTTCATTTAGCAATATTCATCACTGCCATCTAAGTGCCTTTTAAACTAGGTTTATACTGGGCACTGTATCTTAAAAATATAACCCATATTTCCCAATTTCTTCTGTATCTTGCTTTAGTCAACATAGTACATCTTATTTTATTTTATTTAACTCCTTACTCTCTTATATATCTCCTTTCCATTCCTTGTGCTATAATATAAATTCCAAAGGAGAATTAATAATAGTTTCATCAGTTTCTAGGTATCGACCTTAAAATAAATAACAAAATATTTATCTTGATTGAGTTTATGTGGGAATATTCTAGAAATAGTAATACAGGAAAAGCCAACTCTGAAGGTAACTCTGATGAGACAAGAAAAAGGATTTGTTTTTATTGGGCTTTAGTAGAAAATTTAAAATGTATGACTATTTTGAATAAAAATTTATAGAGAGTCCAAAGATTTTGTGGTTTTTTCATTGGACTATAGTCCAAGCTATAGTCCACTTATTTTTTGGGGGCATAGAAACTTTCTGCAATATGCAAGGAGTGGCAGGTGCATGATATCCCTCATCATAGGTTTCTAACTCTATTTTTAAATCATATTTTCTTAATCAATTTTACAAAGAAAATGCTTGAAATACATTATATACTTAAAAATAAAATAATAATAGCAAAAATAGGAATGGGAAATTATTGAAGGGCAGGAGTCAGGGAAAAGTGGAAAGAGTAGGTTTAAAACAAAAGAGTCTCAGTTCTCAAGCATTTTTTGGTATTTTAGATCAACAGGGATACGACCATAATTACTGAAATGCTTGCATCTTCACAAGCCTATGAAACAAATAATAATGATATATAAAGATTTCTGTTTAGATGACAGTTACATGGTAGTTCTAAAAAAAAGTAATCTATTAATTTCTTTTGAGCCAGAGAGGGAAGGGCTAAAACCATCAAAAACTCTCCTTGGATTCTTCCTGACCATATTTTTTATTTCTTCAAGACTACATTTCTTCTTAATAAATGAGAAAAGCTTTCTTTATAAAATCTAGCAAAAAGCATTTTGTCATTTTAATACTTTTGAGTGATAATGCTGTTGGAAAATAGGCATACTTTTGACAACCCAATAGATTTTGTGAGGTGGTGGGGTGGGGTGGAAGAAATCACATACAAATAAATAAAAACAATTTACTCTCTAGTTTATCAACATGTATCACAATATTTAAGTTTAAAAATCATCTGGGGTTGAAAGGTCTAGAATGTTTTCTTGGAGGTAAATTAATATTACTTTATTTTTTTATTGAATTAAGTAAAACCATCAATTTGAGAATCACCTGAGAGAGGGGGTGATTATTTTTCATTTTTTAAATCAAAATATGCTCTTGAAGATAAGAAGTGCTTAGTGACAGTGTATTAAATAGAGTTAGTTTAAAAAATGACTGTTTTAAAATATAGACTTTAAAAACAGCTAATAATAAAATTTTTGAAGTGTGAGAGAAAGGTGTTAAACCTGTATCAACAATTGACTAAAACACCAATAGAAAAATATAGTACAACTTTATTCAAGATAAATTTTCAGTGGAATATTTCCTATTACAGCATGACTAGTTATTCAGAAATCTGGAAGCAAAAATACTAAGATATTTGACATTTTAGTGACTGTTTCATTGAAGTGGTTCACTTGTTTTCTGGCTCTGATATGCAGGATAAATGATGGGTCTAGGTATGAATTTACTCTAAGTGGCCTACTATGAGAGTGGGCTCAAAGCATGCAGATTTTATAGATCAAGCAATATTGGTAGTACAGCCTTCACTATAGGATAATTAAGCAATTAGCTGAATATTATATTTCCTGTTTTGTTCTTTGTATAAAAGTGATTGTTTTGTATCAATCTTATAATAATAAAAATAGTGATTATTGTTGTGGAGCGGAGATTTTTTCCCCAAATCATCTGAAATGTGGATTCCCAGTAACTATTTAATGATAATTGTATCACTTGCAAAGGGATCAGCCAGACCTTCTAGGCAAGCAGAGTCTAATGAGATTCTTTCTACTTTAGAAACAGGTATTTGTCCTTCTTGTGTCTGTTAAGTGTTCATTATATACCTTTGCTTTTCCTGTCTGCAGTTTCTAAGTGATGAGAGAGCCATTCTTAATGTTTATTTTATTATCATGGGTCCACCATGACATTGCTTAAATTCAAATGACTAATTTTTTATATAGATTAGGAATGAATGTCTTATTATTATTATTATTATTAAGAATAAATGTTTTGGGGCCGAAGAGATGACATGGAGGTAAGGCATTTGCCTTTCATGCAGAAGGTCGGTGGTTTGAATCCCGGTATCCCATATGGTCCCTCGAGCCTGCCAGAAGCGATTTCTGAACGTAGAGCCAGGAGTGACCCCTGAGCACTGTTGGGTGTAACCCAAAAACCAAATTAAAGGGCCGGAGAGATAGCACAGCGGCGTTTGCCTTGCAAGCAGCCAATCTAGGACCAAAGGTGGTTGGTTCGAATCCCGGTGTCCCATATGGTCCCCCGCGCCTGCCAGGAGCTATTTCTGAGCAGATAGCCAGAAGTAACCCCTGAGCAACGCCGGGTGTGGCCCAAAAACCAAAAAAAAAAAAAAAAAAAAAAAAAACAAATTAAAAAAAAGAATAAATGTTTTATTATAACCATGCATACCACAAATTTTGGAGTTGCCTTCACATATCAATGATATCTTAGAACATATAGAGGGGACCTAAATCTATAGATACATATATATGTCATATATATTCTATGTATATATCTATTATCTATATATAGAGACATATTCTTTGAATGGCAGCCAGACATGGTGCCATGGTGATGTGTCTTTGAGAGGTAGTATAACTAAGTGATTCCAAGTTATTTCTAGTGACTCAGTTGAAAAATTGGTGTTTTATAAAATATGTTGTAATTGCAACATTGTTTAAATCATATGGTACTTTGATTTTTAATTTTTTCTGAGTATCTTGGTGTCTTAAAAATGCATGACTCAGATTATTACTACTCATTTGATAATCTTTATTGTAACAATGATCAGAAATGGGCAGCAATCAAATCATGCATGGAAAAGAATTATTTTGGTCTACTTGTATTTGTTTTTTTTGGGAGGGGCAATTCCAGGTGTGAACAAAAAACAAACAAACAAAAAAAAGGAGTTTATGGCATTATGAGGGATAACTGACCATAAGATAAATACTGACTTATTTATTTATCTATTTATTAGGACATACCCAGTGTTGTTTAGGGCTTACTCCTGGCTCTTTACTCAGTGATTACCTCACACTGGGTTTTAGAAACCATAATTTATTCTGGGAATCTGTATCATGCCAACCAAGGGCCTGACCTGCTCTACTATCTTTCTAGTCCACCAAACACCTTTAATGGTGAATACCTCAAACTGCTCGTGCCAGAGTCCAGCCCCTGGTGGAGAACTCTGAAAGAGTGTGCCATAAGGATGAAGAAAAGAACACAAATATAATATAGAAAAACATCAGGTCAGGGTGCTCAGCCTCATTGACTGAGTGCCCTGATTCTCCTCTGGGTATAATATGTATTGTTCAATGTCAATCAATCTGAAAAGAAGGGCAAATGTTAGTACTAGAGAAAAGTACCTATCTAAGGCTAATGAAACTTGAGTGGGTCTTTCTATCTCAAAAGGGATGTGTGAAGGAAGAGGAAGCTAGGGGAAAGTCTCTGGATTGTATTCCTCCCAAAGAGTTGACAGACTAAAGAGTGAATACAGGACCCTCATTAGCAAAGTTTCTTTGCTGTTGCCTGTGTTCAGGAATTCATATTAAGAGTCCTTAAATCATCTCTTTTTGCCACTTTCCATGGCTTATCAACTATCTAGCTAAATTTATTTATTTCTTAGATGTCTTCATATACAAAAGCAGGCAATTATAATGCAATGACTCTTAAAGAACAAATTTAAATTTAAAGTAAAACAATAAAATTAAAATAAGAATATCAATTAATGATACACAATTATGCCATGATTTAGTCATTATCTAGAATGTTTATAAATCAAGTATGTCACAGTTCTGGAACTGAGCAATAGAAAAGACACAAATAAAGTTGAAGAATTATAAACTAGTCCACCATATTAATCTAGCTTATACAATTTACTTTTCTTATTGAGGGCAAGAAAATTTATTTTCTTCCCCTCATGTTTGCAAAGGGAGGCAAAAAGATTTCCCTTTGAATTCCTCAAGACATAGAGGAAAAATAATTCCTTCTTCTACTCCTTCTTCTACTGTTTGCCAGTAGTAGGAACAATATTTTTTGTTGGTTATTTGGAAAAAAAGAACTGAGGTGCTTAATTGGCCAATTATCATTTTGCAACTTTGCATTTTGTCATTTTAGTATCACTTATTGAGATCTGGTTTCTACTTCATTGTATATTGTGGTTTCCCTGGGGTAATCATGCTTTTTCTTGTTTATGCCAAAAACCCATTGAGTGGATTGAGGGTAAATCCTGTAATAAAAATTGCATATACTTGCTATTTTTGTTTCCATGGCAGATTTGTATTTTCACTGTTTCCAAATCTAGGAGAGAAATAGCATATTATTTATTGGCCCCGACTCCTTCATTATGGACAGTTCTTTATTCTTATGCTAAGAATACTAAGTTTCTCATGAAATAAGTAAAAGCTGTATCATAAAACCCATATATATGGTAAATTACTGGGTTGCTGTTCCAATGTGACTGAGTTTTTGGTTTATATTTTACTTAAGATGTCAATTTGAATTCAGTAAATTGGAGATTTTTGATATATGATCTAGTCAGTAATCAATACTGGTAAAAGGGGGCATAATAGAGAAAAGTCATTGCTTCTAATGTAAAAATCCTTCATGACTCACTTGTTCCTTCTTCAGAATATAGGTTGTGCATTACTAATATATTTGTAGTTCTACCTCAGGGCAGGAAATTGGATGACCTGCTTTCTGAAGATTTCTTTTAGTCCTCTGCACCTGAAGGAAGAGTGAGATTCATATTTACTTTACTTCCAAATAATTTACTTCATGAACTTGAATTTTCTTGTTCTAACAGATATAAAGCCAAAGGTGACAAGTTTCACAGTAGGTTATTAAATATTAATTTTTATGATCAAATGATCTGGTATATATACTCCAGACCAATTACCAAACTTTATTTGCCAATTAAATTAAATCATCACTTTCAGTTAAGACTAGCAATTTTCTCTTTTTGGTACAAAATTCATTTTCAAGTTATCTGTATATATTAGAGTTTATAATCAGGTCTCTTAATGAAATAGTGTGTATGTTTTATAATAATTGTCTAATCAAATATGTCCTAGAAAGTACATTGAAATATATATTAGAAAATATGTACAAAAATATTATTAGAAAATAATTAGAAAATAAATTAGAAAATGTGGAATTGGTAAGTGTGAAACTGAGCTTATATAATGACTTAAGTTAGTTTAGCTAGAATGTCACTGCTATAGGGGATGAGATATGTTGTACCCTGTTCAAGAATTGTGGATTATCAATTCATATAAAAAATAAAAAGGAAATTACTCAAACTGAATTTTTTATTTTCTAGAATAATAATATAATTACAATTTTATAAATGTTATCTTCAGAATTTAGGCATTTCCATTTATGTCAATTATAGCAATGGTGGAATGTGTTTGCTCAAATTTATTTATTTATTTTTTTCGGTTTGGTTTTTGGGCCACACCCGGCGGTGCTCAGGGGTTACTCCTGGCTGTCTGCTCAGAAATAGCTCCTGGCAGGCACGGGGGACCATATGGGACACCGGGATTCGAACCAACCACCTTTGGTCCTGGATTGGCTGCTTGCAAGGCAAACGCCGCTGTGCTATCTCTCCGGGCCCGCGTTTGCTCAAATTTCAAAAAGACATTTGAAAGAACTTTTTCCTAGGAAAAAATCTGATCCTTATAAACTTGAATATTGTTCTGTATTTCTGAAATTTGGTGGTGAAGTATAGAGATTTACTGAACATACTATATCATTCAGAAATTACATTCTAAATTATTAAGATAAGACACAGGAAACACATGAAAGAAGCAAATCATTTGAAAGAGAAGTAAAAGTCAAAGGTGCTTTGCAACTCTTAAGTGTTCAGTCTGTGTTAAAAAATGGAGATACAAAATTTGAGGAATATTTTTCCTACTTGACATAATATTAATATCTCAAGCAAATATAAATTGTATGTGATTAAAGCAGAACTGAAATATTTAGTCACCATAAATACTGGCAACATTAAGAATAATATTAATGATAATAATAGCCTTATTTGCAGTTATAGTATCAAATATTTTCTTAGTACATTCTACATGTTATATTCTGGGATAAATATTCCAGGGAATCTGAGTATCATGCTTGCCTTACCTGTATGAAACTCTGGGTTCCATTGTTGGCACATACACTCCCAAAAGCTATAGCATTAGAGAACAATTGGTAATCATCACTCTAGAAGCATTTTTAATCTTAATAGACGGTATTATTAAATGAAAATGTATAATGATAGAACCATGAGTTAAAAGAGAGCACTACACGCACAGGCACATGTGAAATATACTCTGGAGACTTTAGAAATAGTTCCTGGTAATGATATTTAAGTAAGGGTTTTAGAAATTCTACTTATCCTTAGGTTTATGAAAACACTAGGTAAAATGACATAAACTAGAATTTTTGCCATTGCATTTATTTGAAGTGTTCTCTCCTCTACCTTTGTATTTTCCCAACTCTCTGCTTTATGGCTATTTTTGAAAAAATGTGATAAAGGCACAAAGTTGTTCACTTATATTCTGTTATATTAATATTCTTAAAAAGGTAACAAATACTTAAACTGCTTATTATCTGGGGGGGGGGGATAAGAGGTGTGTTGAACCACATCCAACAATGCTCACAGTCTATTCCTTGCTTGATGATCAGAATTCACTCCTGACTGTGTTCAGTGACCATATTTAGTGTCAGAGAAAGAACCAGGACTGGCTACATGCAAGGCAAACACTGAATTTACCATGTCTTTGGTCTATTTTATTATAATGTATACAAGCTGTTTTGAAAAAAGTTTGCCATACTCAAGAAGTACTTTCCAGTTTCTTAGAAAATATATTTTCTGTGTAATACATTGCTTATACTTAAGACGAAAATATCTGAAATATAAGTCTAATTTGTATAACTATTCTTTGATAATATAATAAATAGGTAAATTAATGGGAGCTTATATATTATTTATAATACATTTGTATGCAAATAGTTGAATTACACAGAAATACTGAGTCTAATGCAATGAAATAAGTGTGAGAAAATGTTTATATTACTGGAAACTTTCATTAAACTTGCATAAATGTTAGACAATAAGATAAATATATTTAGAAAATAATTCTGAGATTGAGAGATCCTTTCTAATATAAAAACAAGTCATCTATTAAATTCAGTCAAATATTTCTTCCGAGTTTAAGAAAATTATTCTTACAAATGTGTAATGTGAAATATTAGATAGGTTTACATTAGAGAGAGTGAATTAATCACAAGGTACATCTTTAATGAATGTTCAGTTTACAAAATTAGAATGTTAATGACTTTCTTAATCAGAGGATAGTTAAGCACTATCACAAAGAAAATATATTGGATCTGGAGGTATAGCAGAGAGGTAGGGAGCTTGCCTTGCATGCAGGATGGTGGTTCGAATCCTGGCATCCCATATGGTCCCCTGAGCCTGCCAAGAGCAATTTCTGAGCATAGAGCTAGGAGGAACCCTAAGGGCTGCTGGGTGTGACCCCCCTTAAAAAAACCAAAACCAAAACAAAAGGTATTTATAATTTCTTAGAGAAATTTGAAATTGCTAATTATATTTTCTGCCTAGTATGAAAGATTTTTCAGCAAATATATTGATTCAACTATCAAATAGGTTGATGTGCTTTGATGACTTATGGACTTAAACTTATCTTTTGCCATAATCTATAAACTTATATTTAAATTTTTTTATTTAAAATATTATCTTTTCCTAAATCTTCAGAAGTCTAATTCCCTCATTAAACTCAAATATCAGGTTCCCTAGAAGGTCTTTGTAATTCTATTATACTATACTGTCTCTTTTGGGTTAACTTATTTTTATTAAGCAATTGAGGCACTGTAATTTACAATACTGTAAATGTTAGGGTTTCACGCATAACAGTATTCCAACACCACACCTTCAATAATAGTTTTGACTTACTTTCATCCCTTACTATATCAAATTCAGTTCTATGTACCAGTTTTCAGACCTGTGGACATTTTTAATATCTATATTTCTCAGAAAAATATAGTTTGACTATCGAAAATGGAGCAGGCACTTTTAAAGAACCTCAAAATAATGCAGCAGTTAAAGGGGATGAATTTATTCTCTCCCATATTTTATAACTCTGTATCCTTTGTTTGTTTATATTTTACTGTAAATTTTGGGTAATTTCCCCCCCCCCCACATCTAGAAGTGTTCAGGGCTTAATCCTAGCTCTGTGCTCAAGAATCACTCCTGATAAGCTTGGGAGACTACCTGGTGTGCCAGTAATCAAATTTGACCAGTCTCCTGCAAGTCTAAAATCCTAAATGCTGTACTATTATTCCAGTCTGTAACTGTATGTCTAAGAATGATTAGTCCATGAGACCATTGTTGTCTAATTCTAAAAAGTTTCAGCTAATTTGTAGGAGTCTATTGTTTATAGGTGTTTAGCATTGTGTTGAATAAATAAAATAATTTGTATTTAAAACCTTCAATATTCCTCATCTTTAATGACCACTAGAATCTAATGTCTACTCTTCCTATAAAAAATAAAAAGTGGGGAATCTGAAAGTACCATGAATTAATTATTCCTCAGTACATTTGTTTACTGGCTGTGCTACTATTGTTTGAGCTTATCCAGAGTTAGTTTTCATTTTCTCAAATTTTCTTATGACAAGTATATTATTAGATTTGCCTTTTAGTGTATAACAAGTTACCATAAGCTTAATGACATAAATAATACATGGTTTTTGACACCAAGCCTTATGGGCATATAGATCTGGGGACTGTTTTGTCTAGGTCCCTCTTTCAGGAGTTACCCAGGGTTTTACTCTTAAGTGAATAATCGATGGATTCACATCAAACTCATGAGAATTATATAGAATTTACTTCCTTGAAAACTGTGATGACCCTTTAAATGTTAACTGGCTATTGGTTGCAAGCTACTCATCAATCATTGCAATATTTACTTTTAAACATAGCAACTTGCTTCATCAAAGCACCTTTGCCAAGGAAATAATAAAATCTGACTAGAAGGCAGAAGTTATATTGTAAGTTAATCACGTAAGTGACATATCACTGTTAACATGATTTATTAAAAATCACTAAATTATCCCTACTCAAGGGACAAGAAACACACACAAGTGAATATTAGAAATTTAGAAAAACTGAGGGTGTACTAAAGCCTTTTTTCTATAATTAAACATATTGTTTTAATCACTTGGTTTATTTAATCAGGAAAGCCAATTATATGTGAATGGGAAAAGAGATTTGTTGGCATAAAAACTATTTGCTTCTTGTTGTTGTAGTACCACACCTGGCAGCACTTGGGATTTTCTCTTGGCTCTATGCTCAGGAATCACATCTGGCAGTGCTGATAGGACCCTATGAGGCATCAAATTGAATCCAAGTAGGATGTTTGCAAGTGCCTTTCCTGCTGTACTATCTCTACAGCCAGCATAAGACTATTGTATGCTTTATAAATACATGTTTAAATCTAATTTTCTAAATAAAATAGTTTGAATGGGGTTGATCTATGGTACAACTCATAGAGTACTTACCTTGTAAGAGGCCTACCTGGGTTGCATCCCTGTCATCCTGTTGGTCCCCTGAGTCCACCAGGAGTGATTCCTGAGTGCTGGCCTAGAAATTAGTCCTAAATACAACTGAGAATGAGCCCACCCCAAAAAAGGTTTTGAATTATTTATATAACAAAATATCATAAAATAGTAAGCCACTGAGTTAGAGAGATAGTATAGTAGTTGATACTTCTTTGTATGTGGCTAATCTGATTCAACTCCAGTCCTGCTATATAGTTCCTCAAGCACCTCCAGGAGTGATCTCTGGGTTCAGAATCAGAAAGACCTTAGCACTGTTGTGGGTAGTCCCAAAACAAAAACAAACACATAGAGCAAACAAAAAATAATATGCAATTTTATAGTCTGTTTTTTACAAGTGTCTAGTGTCTTATTTAAGAAATTTAATTTCAAGTTATAAATTATACTGATCCCCATGATATGTTACAGAAACAATATATCATCAACCATATTAAAAATATCTTACCATTATATCAAATATATGTTTGGGCCAAATGTTCTTAAATAAACTGACTTTGGTGTAGTGGTTGGAAAGAAAATATAGGATTCACATATTGAATGCAAACTGGAAGAAAATGATTGCTGATATGCATGCTTCTCAGACTTAACAAAAATTTTCAGATCATTTATCAATAGAGAAAATTGGTTTTAGAGAGCAAATATACAGAATTGGAGAAATAGGTCTAAATGAGAATATGTCAAATTTTCATATAAAAATAATGACATAATATCAGAGCATGCAGCATATAGAAATAGAAATTCAGTGAGAATACAGCAATTACTTGAAGCTACGAGCTTATATTCAAATTTATTTAAATATGCAAATCCTAGAGCTTTGAAAAGATAAATATTGTATCTTAATAAGTTTAGTTCAACAAAAACATCAGTATAGGTGGGTGGTAAATATTCAAATAAATAATTTGTTGAATATATAAAAAATTCAAGTTACATATTTTTTGTGTGATACACTTTATAATTCAACATGAAAAACTTAAGGAGTCATAAAGACATTATTTTGCTCTTCAATGTTATATTTTGTGGGTGGTGTTGGTACATGTGATAGTGCTCAGGGCTTACACCTTGCATTTTGTGCAAGGCAAAGATCTATTACACTTTATCTCTAGGCTTTAAGCTATTCTTGATTCATTCTTTTAAAGAATAAATTCTATAATCTTTTTTTAACAATTATATGAGTAAAATTTCTTGTTTTGAGAAAATAAAAGATAAATATGTCTTATAGAATTGTTAGTAGTCATGAAACAGATGTATGCAATGTGTCAATATTAATTAAAATTCCTACCTTAAGACTTGAGAGATTGTACAAGAGGTGAGATACATGCCTGATTTGAGTTTCCAGTACTACATAGAAGATACCCTGAGCACTGTTAGGAGCCACTCTTGAGAACAAATCAGAAATATCTTCTAATCATAGCTAAAAAAATAATACAGTAGAGGCTAAAAAATAAAATAGTAAGTAGGTCCTGACCTGAACCCATGTTTTCTCAATCTGCCCCCAAAGTGATCCTGAGCCCAGGGCCAGTAGTAAATCCTGACCACCTTAGGGTGTGGCCCATAAAACAAAAACAAATAAAAAATTTTAATGTAAAAAGAATAAGATAAAACTCCAAGCTTACCAATTTATAAATATAGACAATACATTACAAGAACATTATTGTGCTATAATAAATTCTGAGTTATAAAGAATATTAAGATCAGAATATTACTTATTTGACCCAAAAAGTGCTAAAACTGACTAATAGAAAATAAATGACAGAGAGATTATGGTAAGTATTCTGAAAAATTAAATGATCAGAAATAACACAATTCTTACAGGTATTGAAAAATAGTTAAACATAAAGTTCTGAAATTTAATACAGAACCAAAAATTGCTCATGCATTATTCAAAAGGAGTCATATATGTAATTATGGTCTATATTAACTAACATCTAAATGAACTAAAATTTTGATAAAATGTTGGAAAGAAACTACCTTTGGCCTTTTTATAAAAAACTTTTCCTAAAAAACTAAAATTGATACTTTGAGTATCAATTTTGGTGACTTCTAGTAACTTTGATGGTGGACAACTTATTGGATCTCTATTAGTAATATATGCTGAGGACATATTTCTTTCGTGAGTTCTGCCTATCCCAAGTTAATAGCTGAGTTACTGTGCTGAGAAATAGCAATTTAACTTAGCAAACACACTAGTTCCTCCCAATATAAATCTGACTGATAACAGGCAAGTAATGTTGTCACTGTTAAAAGCACTTTGAAGTTCTTCCATGTTATATGTTTATCAAGTGGGTCATCAATTTCTGTTGTGTTCCCATTTAACCACAGAGGACATGCCCTAAAACTAGGGCATTAACCCCCCCTTTTTGCCACACCCTGATGTGCTTACTGCTGACTCTGTGCTCCTGGCAGTCTTGGGGGACCATATGGGAGGGCAGCTGTCAAACCCAGATTGGTCAAATGCAAGGCAAGAGCTCTATGTATTATCACTTAGACCCCAGAACTAGTTTCCTTTAAAGCTAAAAAGACTATTTCCCCATCTGTGTCTAGGCCTATTTGACCAAAATAGATTAAACTAAGGACTATTCCTGGCAATGGGTCCTGGTTGACACTTACCACCTATCAATCTTGGTGTCATCTAGTATGTTTAAGCTTGCTGCATAGGTATCCTTGAACACTCATAGGATTAAACATGTAGAATGTTTCACTCAGATCCTTTGTAACAAGCGTCTATGGTACTCATAAGCTTTTTCCCAGGTCGTCCTTCAGAATTTTATGAGCTTGGCATATAATGACAACAGCCACTTACATTTGCGATCTTACACCCCAAGACTCAACTCAGTCTGTAGGATTTTGGTACTAGAGTGGCTGCCAAGTGTTGGCAAACACAAATCCCCAAGTAGTTCTCTTTAGATCTCTTTAGTGCTCAAGCACATCATAGTTTTCTTAATTCCCAGATGAAGACTTCAAAGTAACAATTCTAATTATACTTATTGAAATTGTTAGTACAAAAGTGGTTTTATTTCTGAGCTTTGGATTCCTATGAAATGTTTGAAAGATTTACTTATAAAATTCAGATGTTTAAGAAGTAAAAGTTTATTGTACAGTTGAAGAAATAGGTCTTAGCTCATATGAAGGATTTCACTTATTCTTCTTTCTCTTGTCCAGATTTCCACTTTCTGGTGAACTCAAGTGTTCTATGACCTGAACTTTTCTCTATGCCTCACTTTCCCTGTGTAGAAAAGGAGGAGGAAGAGAAAGAGAAAAGAAAGTGGAGGAGGAGGAAGAAGAGAAGAGGAGGAAGAGGAGGAAGAAGAGGAGGAAGAGGAAGAAAAGGAGGAGGAAGATGAAGAAGAGGAAGAGGAGGAGAGGGAGGAGGAGGAGCAACAGGAGGAGAGGGAGTAGGAGGAAGACTTGGAGTAAAAAGAGTTGTGCACATAAAACCCTCTTGAAGAGAGACCATATTAATTCTGTGCCAGAAAAATGAAAATTGAAATAATCTCAACTACTGTTTTAAGTTATAATGTAATAATAATATAAATCAAATTTAAAAAGAAAATTAGATAAGATCTAACATTTGGAGATAAAGCAACAAGTTATTTTGAGTCAATGAGAAAGTCAAAGTGGAAATAATGATTCCTAGAAACAAACTAGAACAAAGACACAAGCTACCAAAACACATGGTACACAGTAAGAAACTATAAGAAGGAAGTTCATAGTAACACAGGCTTACATAAAAATAAAAAAATAAACTTAATCAAATACTATAATTTTGAATCTTAAGAAAATAGAAAAAAAGCAAGTGATATACAACATCAGAACAGAAAGAAAATAATACAAAATAGGTGGAAATAAGGTAATATAAAGAAAAAGGATTGAGAAAAAGGTCAGTAAAACCAAGAACTGGTTGTTAGAAAGAATAAGTGAGACATATCTTTAGTTGAGATCCTGGAATAAAGACTAAATAAGATAAGAAATAAAAGGGAAAAAGTTACAAAAGTCATATATTATCCAAAGGTTCATAAGAGACTGCTATGAACTGCATGTAATAAAGCTGGAAAACATAGAAGAAAATAGAATAATGCTTATAATCATAGTTACTCAATACTAACTCAGAAAAATATACCAAATATCAATCACTTACAAGCACAAAATTAAAATACTAATCAAAAGTCTGCAAAACAAAATCATAAGTCCAAATGGGTTTACTTGTGAGTTCTACAAACTATTCAATAATACACTATTTTCTATTCTTCTCAAGTTCTTTCAAAAAATAAAAAAAATAAAAAATACTCATGGGGCTGGCGAGGTGGCGCTAGAGGTAAGGTGTCTGCCTTGCAAGCGCTAGCCAAGGATCAGGACCACGGTTCGATCCCCCAGCGTCCCATATGATCCCCCCAAGCCAGGGGCAATTTCTGAGCGCTTAGCCAGGAGTAACCCCTGAGCATCAAACGGGTGTGGCCAAAAAACCAAAAAAAAAAAAAATAAATAAATAAATAAAAAATACTCATGAGTTTCTGTGAGGCTAACATTACCCTGATACTAAACAAAACAAAACAAAACAAAACTAAACTAAAAATAAAAACAAATAAAACCAAATCCTGAAAATGATAGACCAGTAATCCTGATGAACATAGAATCAGACAACCTCACCAAAATATTAGTGAAGGTAATCTTACAATGTACTAAGAAAATAATAAACTTTACTAAGGTATACAAGAATTGTATGCAAATAAACTTCTGTAATGTACCATAAAAATGGAAAGTAGAAAAAAAATCTTTAGATGCTGAGACAGTTTTAAACAAAATTCAGCATTAATTTAGGACTTAAAGTTCCATATATTTCAACATAGTAAAGACTATATGCACCAAGCTAATTATGCTCAATGATAAAAAAAAGAATTTTTCCTTCTAATTTCAGGTACAAAACATACATTTATATTATCAGCATTACTAAATATAACTATTTTAGTGTTTGCAAGAGCAATTATGCTTGCAAAAAATTAAAAGTGATCCAAATTGGAAAAGAAATAAAGCTATCACAGTTTTGCAGATGGATACATACATTTATATATATATATATATATATATATATATATATATATATATATATATATATCCTAATGACTCCACCATATATAAATCCTAATGACTCCACCAATAAATTAGATCAAATACAGCAATACACTAAAGTAGCAGGCTACAAATAAATATAAAATTCCATATAAAACTACCGAAAAAATAATTCTATCAACAATTTTCCATATAACAATAAATAAATTTAAAATAAAATAAATAATATAATAATAAATCATAATTATTATATATAATTATATATAATGTATATAATAATGTACAAATAATTATTATAATATATAATATAATAATAAAATAAATAAATAAATATAAAATTCCATATAAAACTACTAAAAAAATAATTCTATTAACAATTTTCTACAAAGCAAATCAAGAACCATAGGATCAGCTTAATAACAAAGAAATACAAAGGTAAGTACTATACAATGTAAGTGGAAAAATAATTCCTATTCATTAATCGAAAGAATGGTACTAAAATGATCATCTTAACAAAGGAATATGCAGATTTAATTAAATTAATTTCAAATTCCAAAGGAATTAATAGTTAAAACTGTTCAAACTATAAAAATTATAGCCAAAAAATTTCTAAATAACCAAAGCATTTCTGAGAATAAAGGTTGGTAATATTATGTCCCTGCTTTAAACTATACTTTAAAGCTATAGTAATCAAAATGATGTGGTGTGTTAAATACAGACACCAACACCAATGTAATAGAATTAGAAAACCAGAAATAAATATTTACATAAATAGGCAATTAACAAAAGAACCAAAAACATAAAATGGAGGAAGTAAAAGTTAACATTTAACAAAATGTTCTGGAAAAACAATAGCCACATATGAAAATGGACAACTACCTCATACAAGGTACAAAATGGAATAAACATTTAGGTGTCAATACTTGAATCCATGTACACAGAAGAATGGGTGAAGCACTCAGTATATTGTTGTCAGTGCTTTCTTTAGTGGTTCAAAACTCTTCTGGGAAGAAAATTAAGAAAAAATCTGAAGGGGGCAGATATTTCAAACAAAAAACTTTTGTGCAACAAAAGAAACTAAAATTAAACTTAAAGATTGCGTACTCAAATTGGAGGAAACATTTGCATATCATACAACTGAGAAAGAGCTAATATCTAAGCTATACTAAAAACTCACAAAATGTATCATTTAAATAATACTTTTCATTATATAACAAGTATTTATACACAGTACTAGAAATGAGAGATTCTGCAATTCAGCTTAAATTCCAACTGGGCAGTTGGCTAAGCAGGAATCTTAATGACTTGTAAAAATTAGTTCCCTTTTTTATCCTGCTGATGCTGGTTTAACTTTATGAGATAAAGGAATGATAATTTTGGTAATAACAGAAACCTCAGAACTGGTCATATCAGTGGTAACACAAGCTAAACATTATTAGTTTATCCTTTTCATTAACAGTTAATAAAAAAGCAAAAAAAAATTTCTATATACTTTACAATTAGCAACAATAGTAAATAATAACAGGCTTAAAATAAGTGTTTAGGAAGCTGGGATGATAGTACAGCAGGTAAGGCACTTGCTTGTACCTGCGCCGACCCAGGTTCAATCCCGTGGACCTATGAACCATGCAAGAAGTGATCCCTGAATACAGAGAAAAATTAGTCCTCAGCAGCACAAGGAGTACTTTCCTCTCTCCATGCCCTCCCCCCCAAAACGCCCCCACACAAGAAAACTTACTTAGTATATATATTTTTACAGAAAAGTATAAACTCTGATATCTAAATGGCATTATTCATGCTAAAAATTAAATACATGAGTTTGTTGTCTTTATATCTACTGCTTGTTTTACTACTTAGTATTTAAAAGCACTCAGCAAAATTAGATTTCTCTTGCTGTTGATCAGGGTGTGACTTGAATTAACCCAAATTGAAAGCTTCTGATCTGGTGATTGGGAAATCTGTAAGTCTTCAAGAATGTATGCTATGTGGTTGTGTGGCCAGACACTGTTTTTGTTTATGCTTTCAAGGGACATTTTAGCCGAAAAAAAAGTACATAGATGAAGTTGAAACAGAGTGGCTCAAATAGAAATGAAATTTTAGTTTTGATAAAAACACATGTGAAGGCACTCCTTTCTTTGAAAACTTTATTAACAAATAATAAATAATTTACAAGATAATCATTCCAAGTTGTTTTTTCTGTTACTTGTAAAAGCAACAAAATTCTTTACACAGTAAACTTATCCTTAAGACACTGAAGATACCTTAGGGGGTTGATATATAGATCTAAGAATTACAGCTGTGACTTTCAAGGGGAGGTGATAACTACATATACTAAGCAGCAGACATTTCTAAAGTGTCCAAGAGAACACTAAGACCCAATACTTGGTACTGACAGTGCTGTCTTATTATATCCCTAGTAATACTGCTGCCATTAAGTAGTTGTCTCTTTTAAACTCTATGATCTATTCTGCCAGAAACATGAAGTTTTTCCACTTCCAAATAAACTATTTGCCACTGCTCATTTTCCTATCCGCTCTGATCATTTGGGGTCTAAAGATATTAAATATTTATTGAAGTTACACGTAACAGGGAATTATTAGTAATTGACCAAAGCTATAACCTATAAAATATTCATTTTATATATTTAAATTATTGATAGATATTACAAATGTACAGGCATCATAATGGAATGAAAGATTAGCATATTTTTCTTCTAACAGAGATTAAATAGGCTTTCTTTTCTCACATTCTTTTTCTTTTTCTTTTTTTTCCAGGCCGCTCCCCCCCATTCTTTTTCTTAATATAGGAAGTTATTATTATTATTATTATTTTTTATTATTATTATTGGTTTTTGGGCCACACCCGGTGACGCTCAAGGAGACTCCTGGCTATGCGCTCAGAAGTCGCTCCTGGCTTGGGGGACCATTTGGGACGCTAGGGGATCGAACCGAGATCTGTCCTAGGCTAGCGCTGGCAAGGCAGACACCTTACCTCTAGGGCCACCTCGCTGGCCCCCAAAATCCTTAACTTTTGATTCATAGAAGTTTGGTGTTTGTTATGACAGTGAATGACGTTTAGAGATCAGTAAGTAAAATTTCAAAATAAAAGTTCATAAATAAGACGATATGTTTGGATGTGGGCAAAATTTTTACTAACATAGGCATATTCCAGAAAGGATGCTCTGAGGAGCAAAAGCCTGGCGCTCAGTTGGCAGTAATGCCAATGAGAAAGCAGATCTGAAAAGCACTAAAAGCACCAATTTGACTTCACAGGAAGTCATCCATCTTCAAATTTTACAAGATTGTAACTTCAACTGCCAATTTACATAATTTTAGGAACCAAACATGAACAAAATTCTAGGCAAGATTTTCCTCCAAATTCTGCCTTCTATCTAGCTCTGGGCAGACAAAAGCCTGCTTCTTTTGGTAAGTGATAGCATATATTTACATTTCCACTCAACAATTCAAAGGATTTAACTCATAGGTGTGTAAAATTTGCATCTCATGCATCTATTATATGTATCACAAATGTGTGGATATATCTATTTTTCTAAATATTTCATTATTAGTAAAGTACTTATGTGCCATTTCTAGGTTAATCACCAAGGGATTTATAGAGAATTTTTTTATTAATAGTAAACATATTGCCTATGACCTTAGGATTCAAAACTTAAAAATTCATTAGTAAACTTGTCTGACAAAAAGGTATTAAGTCTATATACAACCCAATTCTCACCTTTCTCTATCTGTTCACACCTTAAATAAGAATATTATCTCTTTTTTCCCCAGTAAAATGACTACCACAGTCTCCTAAAAAGCTCTTCTACCTTTTATTTTGCTATTATTCAAACAGCAATCTTCTGAACATCATCAGTGTGATACTTCTATATTGCAATCTTGGTACTCAAAAGGCAGAGTCATATTCATGTATATGAAAGTATACATAGTATACTTGATTTGACTCATGCCCAAGTGATCACACTTTCAGCTGTATTGTACTTAACTTTATGGAAAGTAATCCCTTAGATGGTTTCTATATGCTTTTTTCTTTTACAAGCTATCTTACTTTCCCATAATTTTTATTTTGTATTTTTATGAATCCTGGATAGGACATAGATAGGGTTATTGTAGTAATTATATGTGTGATGGTAAATATTGTTGCCACTCTGAGATAGTCTTCAATTTTTGTATGCCACTTTTTAAGGAATAAATCACTAACCAAGAGCTGAGAATAGAGAGAGACAGAAATAAATAGGACAGACAGAAATTTATAGTTGAATCTGTCAACTTTCTATCCAAAAGTTGAAGGCCTGTTGAAAGCCTTGTTTGAATTTGTGTATTTGTCTCTGTGTGCCAGTTTGTGTGTGTGTGTGTGTGTGTGTGTGTGTGTAATTTGGAAAATGGCATTAGAGACTATATTAATGTTGAAGGCATTTTAATTGAATAGACTTTCATGTAAGAAAGTATTTACTTGGAGATTATTACTTAAGAAGAGAAGGCGATGGCTCCAAAGCAATTTCCCAGGTTTCCCTAGTCTGAATATTCTTTGAGTATTGATTTTTTTAACCTTCAAATGATGTTTTTTGCTTTAGTGCATTATTTAGGCCCTTCATTCTGGAATCATTAATAAGCTAAAAACAAGAAACTTTTCACCTTTTTTCCTTGAGAGGCAATACCTGCAAAAAATATATTATTTCTGTTGTTTCTAATTTTACAGTTTTTTTCCTTAATATCACTTGACTAACTCCAAATATAAAAGAGAGTACAAAAACATCTCTATTAAATTCTTCTATTTCCCATGGAATATTGTAGTGGGTTTAAAGTATTAATTCTGAAATTTAAGTTTATTACAAAAAGTAAGTCTTGGACCCGGAGAGATAGCACAGCAGCGTTTGCCTTGCAAGCAGCTGATCCAGGACCAAAGGTGGTTGGTTCAAATCCCCGTGTCCCATATGGTCCCCCGTGCCTGCCAGGAGCTATTTCTGAGCAGACAGCCAGGAGTAACCCCTGAGCGCCGCCGGGTGTGGCCCAAAAACCAAAAAGAAAAAAAAAGTAAGTCTTTAATGATTATTTGGTTTGGGGTTGTTAGTTCAAAATTTTTTTTTAAATATAATTGTTTTATTTAAGAACCATGGAAAAATAACTTGCAGAGTTGGGTTTTAGTCACAGAATTTACATAATCCACCACCCTTCACCAGTGCAAACTTCCCTCTCTCTCTCTATCTATATATGTTCCAATTTTCCTTCCCATCCACCCACCCACCCTCACTTGTCTGGGTCAGATATTTTGTTTCTTGCTCTCTTTTCTTTTTGACACTGTAGTTTGCATAATTATTGATAAAGAAATGTAATGGATGCCATTTTATCCCCTGTCAGCACAGTTCAAAGTGATATTTCCAACTACCATTGTCATAGTGAACCCTTCTCTATTCTAACTGCTCCCACTGTTCATTGTGGCAAGCTTCCTACCATGGGCTGGTACTTCTGACCTTCATCTATTTTGTCTCTGGATATTATTAGTATACTGATTTTATTTTTCGTATATCCCACAAGTGACTGAGATTATATTGTTTATCTTTCTTTCTCTCTCTGACTCATTTCACTCAGCATAATACTCTCCATATGCATCCACGTAAAAGCAAATTTCATGACTTCATTTATCCTAATGACAACATAGTATTGCATTGTGCAGATGTACCACAGTTTCTTTAGCTACTCATCTGTTGGTGAGTACCTGGTTTGTTTCCAAATTCTGGCTATCATAAATAGTGCTGAAATAACCATTGGAATACAGATAGCATTTTTGCATTGTGTTTTTGTGTTCATGGGGTATATTCCTAGGCGTGGTATTGCTGGGTCATATGAAAGCTCAATTTCTAGCTTTTTGAGGGATGATCATATTATTTTGTAAAATGGTTGAACCAGCCTTCATTCCCAACAACATCCAAACCAGCAATAGTTGTTCTTGTTTTTTTGTGGTATGTGCTTATCTCTGTGGTGTGAGATGGTATAACATTGTCATTTTGATTTGAATCTCCCTGACGATTAGTGACATAGAGCATTTTTTAAATGTGCTTTTTGGCCTGTATTTCTTCTTTGAGGAAATGTCTGTTCATTTCTTCTCCTTGTTATTGGACAGGGTTAAAAGACATTTTTTGTTGTTTTTTTGTTTTGTTTTGTTTTGTTTGTTTGTTTTTGGGTCACACCCGGTGATGCTAAGGGGTTACTCTTACTTTGTGATCAGAAATTGCTCTTGGCAGGATCAGGTCCATCCTAGGTCATCTGTATTCAAGGCAGACATTCTACCGCTGTGTTATCACTTTGGGCCCAAGTTAGATGATTCTTTTTTTTTTTTTTTTTATAAAAGCTCAATCAGTGCCTTGTATATTTTAGAATATTAATCCTCTACCTGATTGAGTGAATAATTTCTCCCATTCAGTGGTAGCCTCTGAAGTTCAGAAGCTTCTTAATTTAATATAGTCCCATTTGTTTATCTTTGCCTGCACTTGCTTGGATAGAGGTGTTTTCTCCTTGAAGATGTCTTTAGTCTCAATGTCCTGGATTGTTTTGCCTATGTTTTCTTTTTTGTACTTTATGGTTGCAGGAATGAAGTCAAAGTCCTAAATAATTTTGATTTGACCATTGTACATTCTATTAAAGAGAGATCTGAATTCACTTTTTGCATATAGTTGACAAGTTATCCCATCACCACTTATTAAAAGGCCTTGCTTGCTACATACTGTATATCTTTCCCCCATATCAAATATTAATTGATTGTATACTGGGAATTAGTCTCTGATTACTCAAATCTGTATATTGATTTAAGGTCTTTATTATAATAACATACTGTTTTAAAGACTATTGCTTTATAGTACAATTTAAAGTGGGTAAAGGCATGCCTTCCATTTTCTTTTTCCTAAAGAATGCTATAGCTACTCTTGGGTATTTATTGTTCCAAATGAATTTCAGGAATATTTGATCCAATACTTTGAAAAATGCCATGGACGTTGTTAGAGGGATTGCATTAAATATGTACAGTGCTTTGAATTTTACTGCCATTTAATTATTTTAATTCTCCTAATCTATGAGCAGGGTATGTATTTCCATTTCCGTGTGTCCTTTTTTATTTCTTGAAGCAGTGTTTTGTAGTTTTCTTTGTATATGTCTTTCACCTCTTTAAAGTTGAAGCAAGGCACTTGATTTTCTGGGAAACAATGTGAACAGAAATGTTTTCTTTTTATGTCATTTTATTTTCCTTCATTATTTATATATAGAAAAGCCATTGATTTTTGCTTGTTAATTTTGTAATCTGCCACTTTACTACTCAAAGCTATTGTTTCTACAAGATTTTTTGTGGAATATTTGGAATTTTCTAAATATAGTATCAATTCATCTGCAAACAGTGACAGTTTGACTTCTTTCTTTCCTATCTGGATGCCCTTGATATCTTTTTTATTGCCTCACTGATATGGCAAGTACTATGTTTAATAGAGGTGGTGAAGTGAGACAACCTTCTCTAGTGCTAGATCTTAGAAGACAGGCTTTGAGTTTTTCCACATCAAGTATAATATTTGTCAAGGGTGGATTTGTGATAAATGTGCTTGACTCTATTGAGAAAGCTTCCTTCTGTTCCCATTTTGTTAAGAGTTTTTTTTATTATTATAATTGTGTTAGACCCTGTCTATAAATTTCTCTGCATTGTGAAATGACCATATGATTTTTATTTTTCCTTTTGTTGGTGTGGTGTATTAAGGATGTTAAATCATCCTTGCATTTCTGAAAATAATCTTACTTATATGACCTTCTTGATGAGCTGTTGGATCATATTTGCTAGAATTTTGTTGAGGATCTTTACATCTGTGTCCATCCAGGATATTGTTCTATAGTCCTCTTTTTTGTGTGTGGCATCTTTGGCTACTTTTTGTATCAGAATAATATTAGCTTTATAAGTGCTATTTAGGAGTGTTTCTCTTCCTTCAATTTCCTGGAAGAGCCTGAAAAGGATTGGCAATAGATCCTTTCTTTAAAAAAAAAATTGAAAGAATTCATTATTGAATTCAGCTGGGCCTCGGCTTTTGTATTAGAGAAACCTTTTGCTTACCATTTCAATTTCCTCAAATCTGATAGGTATATTCAGATACTTCATATTATCTTGGTTTCAATTTGGGAAGTTATAGGAGTCAAAAAATTTATCCATTTCTTCCAGGTTCTCTTGTTTTGTGGCATAAATTTTTTCAAAGTAATCTCTGATAACCTTCTGAATTCCTGTAGAGTATGTAGTGACTCCCCATTTTATTTCTAATTCAGTTTATTATGTTTTTAGAATTTCTCTCTTTCTTTGTGAGTCTTGCTAATGATTTCTCAATTTTGCTTACTTTTTCAAACAGCCTACTATTGTTTCCATTGGTCTTTTGGATTATTTTTATTTATTTATTTACTTATTGGTTTCTAATTCATTAATTTCTTTTTTTTTGTTTGTTTTTTTTTGTTTTTGTTTTTGGGCCACACCCAGTAACGCTCAGGGGTTACTCCTGGCTATGTGCTCAGAAGTTGCTCCTGGCTTGGGGGACCATATGGGACACCGGGGGATCGAACCGCGGTCCGTCCAAGGTTAGCGCAGGCAAGGCAGGCACCTTACCTTTAGCGCCACCGCCCGGCCCCTTAATTCATTAATTTCTACTCTAAGCTTTTTTATTGGTAAATCTGATATCTCAACCTTGACCAGATTCTAGAACTGCCAGGATAGTCTTTGAAAACACACAGTAGTGTATCCAGAAAAGATATACTGCCTTGCAGATATCTAACCTGGGGTTAATTTCTGGTAACATCTATGGTCACCTGAATGCCTCCAGGTGATGCATGAGTGCAGGGCCAGGAGTAGCTCTGAGCAGAGTTGGTTATGGCCCTAACCCAAACCAAACAACACACAGAGCATAGAGATAGAGGTAAGGTACCTGCTATCCATGAGGCCAAACCTACTTTGATACCTAATGTGCACTGCCAGGAATTAATTCTGAACTCAGAGCCATCAGTAGGCTGAATACTTCTAGGTATTCAACAACAACAACAACAACAACAACAACAACAACAGGAACAACAACAGGAACAAAAACAAGTATAGCCCAATTTTTTGCTAGAAGTTAGAGTTACATCTATCATACTTTAAGAAGTTTCCTGCTGCTTCTTATATTTACCAGGCTAAGAAATAGTGCTTAACTGAATACTAAATTGTAAATTAAGTTTAAGGAGTAAAATAGAGATATTTTTCTTATCAGAAACAAAAAAAAATCAGGATGAAGACAAGCTTAAAGAAAATAATTTTTATTTTTATATTGACTTAAGTACATATCATCTATTCAAGATTTCAAGTAAACAGGATATTTTTCTAATAAGGTTTATGTTAAATAGCAATATATAAATATCTGATATTTATTGAATGAAAATTTCATATAATACATTTTATATTAAAATACCTACTAGTGACAGCAAAATAATCATTCGTTTTGTGATGCAATTAAATATTTTAAAAATTATTTTAAATAATCACATTTTATATTTTACACAGGAAAAATATTCAGTTAACTTACTTTGTGAACCACAGATAGAACTAATGTTAAATAATTAAATGCCTTTTTGGGTTAAATTTTTATTAAATTGACTAGCCATTTTAATTTGAATTGAAATAATCTCATTCTTTTAATCAAGATAATAAAAATGTTCTAAGCTCATTCTAAATCAGGCCACACTGAGAAATACTGGTAAATCCCTCTATAATTAACTTACCAAAAGCAAGTTCAAAAGGAAATTTATTTTCTGAATTTATCTAACAGTGCCAAGAACAATAGCCCCAAATCTGATAAACAAATGTTGTTTGCCTATATTTCATATCAATACTTCTTACCTAACATAATTTATACTTGTTTTAGTCTAGTATCTTAGTGTTTATAGAGTTGTATATTAATTAAGATTTCTGGTCTTGAAAAGAGAATATCCTAGGGATAGGATCTAAAATTGGCATATTTAAAATAAGCTTCTAACTCTATTTTGGTACAAATAATAGTGGATCACACTTAAGAAAGGTTTATTAGATTGTTTTTATTACCAGATGTTTGGGAAAATGATGCTGTGATGTGTGGCAGGCATTTTTCTCTCTCTTTCTTTTTCTTTCTCTCTTTATATATATATGTATATATACATATATATATATTCCTTTTCCTTTTTGTCCATTTAGACACTGTGGTTTGCAATATTGTTACTAAAGGATATCAAGCATATCCTCTCAGCACCCAGTTCTTGTTCAGAGTCATCATTTCCAACTATCATTGTCAGAGCAGTCCCTTTTCTGCCCTAACTTCATTCTTCTCTCTTTGTGGCAAGTGTCCTACCATGGAATAGTCACCATGGCCTTTATCTCTATTGACTTTGAGTATTATTGCCATATTATCTTTTATATATATTTTCCACAAATAAGTGCACTAATTGCAATAGACTTAGTAATTCTAACTCTAGCTAGAGTTATTTAGTAATAAGAGTTAGAATTACTAACTCTATTACTCTCCCTCTGACTCAGTTTGTTCAGAATAATATATCCATGCATCCGTAATTAGGCCTTTTACCCTGAATATTGGCATAATGATTTGGCTCAGGCCTCAGAAGAATGGGCATCGCCCACACATACCTGAACAATGGATACCATCTATGGAAACAACCAATTGTCTTTAACATACCAGGATACAAGCCTCTACCAGAGAAGACCTACCACTGCTTTGTCATTGACTTACTCCAAAGAGTGCTCCCAACACCCAGGCGACTCAGCAACAGTCTGCATACAGGGCAGATCGCTCCGCATTTAATGATATGCTGAAACTAGAGGATGCTCCACATCAGTCTGACATCGATGAAAGAAATGCACAAAATCCAGAGTCTTTAAATATAAGACTCTGATACCAACAATAGCTAAAGTGTGAAAAAGTTTCACCAGGACCTTGAGAATGACTGGAGTTGGATAGACTGGTATGCCTGGAACCCAGAGTCTCTCTTATGCCAATAAATTTCTGGGGTGAGGCCTTTTTGTAATCAGGTCAAGGATTTTTTTTCCATTTTCTCCATTTTTCTGGACCTATGCAAACATTGGCGATTGCCACTATTACACCTTTACTATATTTTTTTACTCTATCCTCTAAGGAAAAAAATACAACTTAGTGAACTTAAAAACAAATTACTGTAATAGAATGCCTGTCTCGAATACCGGCAGGAGATGGGAAGGGGGGAGGGGGTAATGTTGCACTGGTGAAGGGGGGTGTTCTGGTTATGACTGTAACCCAAATATGATCATGTTACTTAAATAAAAAATATATTTAATAAAAAATATATCCATGCATCCATGTGTACCAAATTTTATGACTTAATTTTTCTGAACAGCTATGCAGTATTCCATTGTGTTGATGATCTATAGTTTCTTTATATACTCAACTGTTCTTGGGCACTTGGTTGTTTCCAGATTCTGGCTATTGTGCTGCAATGGACATAGAAGTGCAGAAGGCATTCCCACCAACAACACTTCACAGGTAATTACCTGAGATAATCTGATTTTGTTTTTGTTGTTTTTTGTTTTCTTTTTGGCCACACCCAGTGACACTCTGGGATTACTACTGGCTATGAGCTCAGAAATTGCTCCTGGCTTGGGGAACCATAGCGACGCAGGGGGATCTAACCATGGTCCATCCTAGGTCAGCCGCGTGCAAGGCAAATGCCCTACTGCTATCCCTGGGCCCTGGCTCCAGATAACTTGATTGTTATTTTTCCCTCCTTCTGGCAGGTCTATAATGTTAAAATTACATGGGTATAGCCAGAGTGTGTCGCCTGTGATTTATAGGATAATTCAGACTTTCTCCTTTGTTGCAATATACTTTGCATCAACAAAGTAAAGATCGTAATGTGTATGATAATTAAAACTTAAACTTGAGGGGCCGGTGAGGTGGTGCTAGAGGTAAGCGCTAGCCAAGGAAGGATCATTGTTTGATCCCCCGGTGTCCCATATGGTCCCCCCAAGCCAGCGGCGATTTCTGAGCGCTTACCCAGGAGTAACCCTTGAGCATCAAACTAGTGTGGCCCCCAAAAAAACTATAAAAAAAAACCAAAAAAACAACTTAAACTTGAAATACACAAGGAATAATGCATGTACTTAAATCCACATTTAGGTATGAAAAAAATAGGATATTTCCTGTAAGAAAGGTAGGTAGATGGGTAAAAGAATGAGAGACACTGAAATAATAAATTAAACTAGTGGAGCTTGGCAGGGCTGGAAAATGACTCAGCAAGCCCAGTCTAGGAATACTAAGAAAAACATGTCAGTTATTATATTTGCTGTTTCTGGTTTCACATTCTCTACCTATCAGTAAGTTCCCAAGGACAATATCATTCCGATTTGGAACTTTTATCAACATTTTTTTTGTGCTTAATACTCAAAAGGAAGACAATATCTAAAATTTAAGTGATAAAATTTGCTTGTTTAAAAAAAATTATTTTTTAACTTCTTGTTAGATCTTGGAGGCTACCACGACCACACCCAACAGACTAGACCCAGAAGTCTTGCCCAAAGCCTTGTATATGCAGGTACCCTTCCACTTATCTATATCAGCATCTTTCCTTGTTCACTTTAAAATTCTTTTTTTCCGTATGTTATTCCATCTTTAAACAGATATCTGCTTCTTGTTATTTCTACATCTTAATGATTCTGTTATTGATATCTCATTATCAGTATTTTCTTCCACAGCCTAATGTTCAATCATTTTTTGTCTGAATCTTTTTCTTTTTCAAATATGTCTTTTCCATCAAAGCAAAGTTACTCTTCATTGACTAAAGTGGCCTTCTCAGAGCTATGTTTCTCAGGACACTTATTTCCAAAAAGTTGAATTTTGTTTTTATTTTCCTAGTCAACAAATGTTAAAAAATGGTTTCTCTCTCTGTGTATATATGTGCTGGTGCATGTATGTGTGTGTCTGTCTGTCTTTCTGTGTCTGATCAGAGATATTATCATCAGAGATGTACTATTCTGTACATCCCAAGCATTTTTGACCAGCCATCCAATATTGTGCAGTACTTCTTTGTTTGAAGGGCCACATCATTTTTAAAGGACATATTCATTTCAAACAACTCTCATTTATCTACTTACCATTTTAATTATTTTCTCCCATATTTTTATGAAAGATATTGACTTCTTTCATTTTGAGTACAAGCTACATGCTTTTGCAGACTTTGATAGCTTTACCTGTTATATCACCTGCTTTTAGATATTTTGGGGACACATAAGAAACTCTCCCATATCTTTAAGGAATTTTAAGAAACTTAAAAATATAATAAAATATACTCCAAAAATTAGAGTCTAAATTAAAGAAGATTTTAATTACTTTATACACCAACTATATATATATATGGGAGTGATTCAGAATGACTTAGTAACTCACCTGACTTCAGATGTCATCTTAAATTATCAGCTAAAGCAAAAGGACATAATTGAGGAGACATGATGTTTATTTAGAAATGGATTTTTAAATTCTTCCCAAGTGAAAAGAGAGGGGAGAGTATGTCTCAGGCACAATGAGAAGGGTATTCTTACAAAAATAAATTCAATGTGTAAATGTCTTTTATTAAGGAAAACTCTTCATGCCTCATAAAATAAACCTGGTGACAAAGAGACTTTAGATGTGAATTTTTTCTCTTACAAACTCATTCAAAGTTTTACAAATTTGTGCTCTTACTTTTTTTGAGAAACATGTATTATTAATCCATCTATGTTCACTTCTTTTCACTAAATTATTGTATCTGCTATTTGTATCTATTATAGCATGAAATATAGTTTATTTAATGGGTAGAAGGTTTTGATCACATTGGATGGTGCTCAGGACTTAATCCTACACTCAGGGAACACTCCTGGCAGGATCTGGGGACTATTGGGATAGTCCCATAGACTCCATGTCGGCTGAATGCAAGGCAAATTCTCACCTACTCTACTATCTAACCCCCAAGTCAAGTAAATATTCTATCTCTGGAATAAAATTTCTAAAACCAAAAAATATTATCTGGATCACCTATTTATGGATCTCAGTTTATGCCAAGTTCATGAAGAAATAGAGAAGACACTTCAAGTGAGCTTATACTTACTGGCTCAAAAGTAAACTTTTTCTGTATACAGTCTACAAAGTTAGCTTTATTCTAATCAATATATTAGAGAATAATTAATTTGATTTTAAATTATTTATTTCATTAATTCAAATATCCACTCATTAGGAGTTGTTGATTCCTGGGTAATATCCCTATGTTTCTCCTGGATGTAGATATTCTTGAAATAGTATGATGTATTTCATAATAGATGATGTTTTCCTTTTCTTACTAATGGTTTGATTTCTATAAGAATATTGCATATCAGAGAGCACTAGACATCACTATTTATTACATTGTGAATTTTTATTTATCTATCTATGTCCTAGGGAACTTGGAATATTAACTAACTTGATCCTCATAAAACCCTACCAGGCAGATAACCTTGTTAACCACACTTATTAGACAAGGGAACATAAATATCATAGGGAAGTAAATCATCACACTAAAGTGGTTCTATTAAAAATAATTTTTTCCAAGCTGTCTGGTTTACAATATTGGCATTCATAAGCACAAAATAAGTATTTTTTGGTTATTTTGGTTATCTAACTGATAAAAATAATATAAATTCATAAATTAATTTAAAGTTATGAATAACAGGACTAATTTATTTATAACATTTAAAAATAAGGACTAGAGAGATTGTACAGTGGATATAGTGAATTTATATAATATAGTTGTTCTTACTATGATTCCTGGTAACCCACAGTTTCCTGAGCATTGCCATGAACACCCTGATACTGCCAGGGTGACTCTAGTAATCCTTACAATTCCATGGCCCCAAAGTAATAACATTCTCCTGCTATAGGATTAACTTCCAGCCAGGTAGGCAGAAAATCTCTGGAAAGAGTCTCCAAGACCCCAAAGCACTGCTTCAAAGATCTATCCCACATTTTATACAAACTTAATAGTTGGTTCATGCTTCATCTTAGAGTCATTAATCCATTGCTATTTCTCTTGAAATTACATCCAGTGTTCTTAAAGGCTTACTCCTTACTATGTGCTATGAGATTACTCCTAAGGTGCTCATGGGACCTCATAAGGTACAGGGACCAAGTTAGGGTTGGCAGTAATGCAAGTGTCTTAATTCCTGTACTATTGCTCTAGATCTGAGATTCAGTAGTATTAAAGATATTAATATCTATTTAGTGGAAGAAAAACAATTACCCTTCCTCTGCCCTCCAAGATTGTTCACTGAGATCCCTACTAATGAAAGATAACAGGAGAAGATCAAACAGAAGTTTAGTAACATGTACATTAAATACCAAAAATACTGAGTAATTACTCGAAATGGACAAGTCATTAAATGAAATGCCATCTCAAACTTAAGATAAAAGAAAGGCATGGGGTGTGGGATCATTTTTAGGGGAAGTAACCCCAGAAAGCTTTCAGCAAGTTTGAGAATGTTATGTAAAACAAAACTGTCTTCTCCATTGATGAGTTTATAGACTAGCCTTCCTCTTTCTGGTAAAAGATGGAGACACCTGTACAATAACTATCTTCTATAATTGCATCAGGGAAACTTTTATCTAGTTTTCAGATTTTTTTCTGAGTCTATGCTTAAAAATAATAAATTTAATATATGCTTATGCAAAAGAGGCATTCTGCTGTTAGCTCACCTTTGCCTGAACTTCTTGCATGGGATGGATAGACTTGTATCCTGACTAAAGTAAACCAAAGCTCAATAAATCTTTTAATGACAAAACTACCAGGGCTATAGATTGAATGGTCTGTGATGGTGGAAATAAGGTATAACATAAAGGATATATAGAATTATGTGACATAAAAGAATTCTATTTTAATTAAATTTAATATTTAAATTATTGTATTCAGAATAAAAATCTATGGGAACCAGAAAGTTTTATTTATATTTTTTGAAATAATGCAACATGTCTCCTATTTTAAAGGCAAGATAAAATGGAAATGGAATATAAAATAAAGATTTAAGGAAGAACTGAAGTGGATTTTTAAAAATTATTTTGATGCCATGTCTGGTGTTCGGGATTATTCCTCATTGTACTCAGAGGTCACTCCTGGAGGCACTGGGTGGGCATAAAGAGTTCTGGGGATCTAACCTGAGTCACCCTGTGGAATGTTATATGTTGTTTTGGCTTCTATAGGTTATTTAAAAAAAAAAGGGGGGTTAAAAATGTAGCAACCTCAGAGCCAGAGAAATAGCATAGTGGTATGGCATTTGTCTTACACATGGCTGATCCAGGACTGACCTGGATTCAATTCCTAGCATCCCATATAGTCCTGAGCCTGCCAGGAATGATATCTGAGCACAGAGCCAGGAGTAACTCCTGAGCGCCCCTGGGTGTGGCCCCAAAACCTAAATAAATAAATAAATAAAGTTAAAAAAGTATCTATCTGAAAATTAAATGATTAACTCCTTTATTTATTACAATGATCTTTGGGGTAGATGATCATTGTCAGGCTGTTTTTACAAATGTTATCTGACTTATAATTGTTTGATTTATAATATGTTGAATTTATAATGTAGTAAAAGCAATATGCATTCAGTAGAAATAGCTCTTTAAATTGTTAGCTTTTTGCAGGGCTAACAATAAGCACTCTCTGGTGACATTTGGCACAGTCAGAAAGTGCAATCTCTTTTGTTAAATTTTTTTTTTTAATTTTGGGTCACACCTGGCAGCATTTAGGGGTTACTCCTGGCTCTGGGCTCAAAAATTGCTCCCGCAGGCTCGAGGGACCATATAAGATGCTGGGAATTGATCCGGGATCCCTCCTCTGTTGGCCGCGTGCAAGACAAAAACACTGCTGTGCTCTCTGGCCCCAGAAAGTGCAAGCTCTTAACCAGTGATAACAGGTTTAACAACTTTCTACCAGATATTCTCTAATTTCTTCAGAATAAACTGATGTCTTTGTTCTTTGTAGCAATCCCATCATCATCCAGCAATTGATTCTATTTCAATTCTTCAAACAATTTTCAAGCCAAGTATGTTTTCAATTACATATTTTAATAGTAAGAAGCCATTATTTTGTTTGTCTTTCAGTAAGTATAGAATTACACAAGCTATTCAATCTTTTAAAATGAAATACTTCTCTTTAGCTGATTGTGCACAACTCTAACAACATAAGTATTTTAGGTATGTTTAAGGTAGGCTAGTCTAGTCTAAGCTATCTTTGTTGGTTAATGTATTTTTGATACATACTTTTCAGTATCTGCTGGGTTTTTCAAGTCATAACCCCATTGCATGTTAAACACTATTTGTAATTGCAAGAGTCTGAGCTATGATTCACAATCAGATGATTGGGCTCAGCATTCATCCCAACTCTCAAAGGAGAAGAAATTTGGAAGGTAGCCACTGAGAGTAGAAATAAAATAATAGCATCTTACATGGACTTTTTTGTTGTACTAATTATAAATGGTGCTAAAATTAAGCATTTCACATCAATGGATGCTCCTTCTCTCATAGATTCTTTAGATTAGAAACTATGCAGGTGTGACTTAACTAGGTGCTTCTGATTCAGTGACACAGAGAAGTTTGCAGCTGAAGGACATCTCACTCTCCCCAAAATGTTCAGATAGACCTCCCCAAGGTATTAACTATGGACTTCCCTAAAACATGTCACTTTGGCAAACATATTATTTTGAGCCAAGGTCAATTGAGGTTGTATAGACTCATAAATTTTCTCACTTTCTTAACCACCTAGAAGAATGAAAAGTGAGGGTATAGCTAGGATTAGGGTTCTTATCAGAAATAACTTCTCAGAGAGTTCTATATAGCAGAGCAAACATCTAATTACAGACCATCTGGCATTTATCATATGAATCACCCTCTCCTCTCTTTATAATTAATAGCTTTCCCAGTCCTTAGCTCAGGACCAGCATTTGTTTTTCCTTATTGACCTTGGTATCTATATCTAAGTACGATTTTTAGGACTAATTCAGTATATCATTTTTCCTCTTACTAGCACCTCTAAGCACACTTTATTACGTGACCAATGCCTAACAATCCAGTTGTCAGGCATTACTAAAGCTAGCTTAGGGCTCACCTGAGATGCTGACTGCTATCAAACTCTATACAGAGGTGTTGCAAAGCTCCATTGAAGAATTACTTCCCTATTAGCTGATATGTGCACTGACTGGCTTCACTCTGAGTTTGCCACGTGAGTTTTAATATTATTTACCTGAGTGTCTCCATAGCAGAGGAACTGTTGGTTCAGAAAAAGAGTGAGAGCCAGAGATTTTCCAAGTTGAATATCGTATATTTTTGTAAATTATAGCTGGGAGTGGTATTTATAATAAGTGATACACAATAACCCATATGTGCCTGTTCATTCTTGTTATCTCTCACTGAGGTTCAAAAGCCAATAGTCTTTTCTAGTTGACAAAGGCAATTCGATTTTTTTGTTGTTTTGTTGTTGTTTTGGGTCACACCTGGCAGCGCTCAGGGGTAACTTCTGTCTCTATGCTCAGAAATTGCTCCTGGTAGGCTCGGGGGACCAAATGGGATGCCGGGATTTGAACCACTGTCCTTCTGCATGCAAGGCAAATGCCCTACCTCCATGCTATCTCTCTGGTACCTTGATTTATTTTTTTTTGGCTTTTCGGGCCACACCCGTTTGATGCTCAGGGGTTACTCCTGGCTAAGCGCGCAGAAATTGCCCCTGGCTTGGGGGACCATATGGGACGCCGGAGGATGGAACTGCGGCCCTTCCTTGGCTAGCGCTTGTAAGGCAGACACCTTGCCTCTAGTGCCACCTCGCCGGCCCCCGGTCCCTTGATATTTTAATATTAAAAGCAACTCAGAAACACACCTTACTACCTTAATGAGGTGATTTTTGGAAGACATCTAAATATAGTAATAATTTACCAACAATATGATTTGACAGTTAGAAATTTTAGGTCTTCAACCTCCCTCTGCTCAACCACTACTCCACCTCTGACTTCTGGAAAGAGAGAGAGAGAGACCAGTTGAGTTAGTCACCAATGATAAATGATTTCATATTATTCATCACACTTATGTAATAAAGCTTCAATGAAAAAACTAAAATGTGAATTAAGTGTGTCTAAGTTATTGACACTGAGATTTAAGGAAAGTGGGTACTTCTGAGAAAGTATGGAAAGTCAGCCCCTTGCCCTGTGCCTTTTTTCTATATGGTACTTCTCATATACTTTCATGATAAAATGATAATTTAGTAAATTATTTATTTGGGTTCTATTAGCCATGTTAGTAAATTATTCATATTTTAGGAAGAGGTGATTTGAACCTCTACTATATATACATATACATATACATACACATATACATATATAATCTAGGTTGTCATCAGTGCTTTAAACCAACTATATGCATACATATACACATATATGATTATATATAGATGTATATAAAGATGTATATTATACATATATACATATATACTTATATATAGATGCTCAAAGTACTGATGGCAGCCTAGATTTGCACATGGAACTAAAGTGGGGGTATAGTGACATATTTAGGATTGAGCTCTTACTTTAGGAGATTTGTTGCTATGACATGTTATTTCTTGTACAATAGTGTCAGTGACTTGTAGGATAAGCAGCTTGAACCTAAAACAATATTTAATGGTGCGGAAATACCAGACCTCACTTTCTCCCATACAATCATGGTTCCCATAATTTTACATTTTATCATTTTTATTGAAGGAAGTTAATGTAAATAATTGTTTCCTTTTATACATGATAAAATAGTTTCTAGTCAATGTTTATGCAGGCTAAGTGTATGTGATTATCATTCATCTCATATCAAAATCAGTCATATTATAATTTAAGCAATAAATATAAGAATTATAAAAATATATATCAGATCCCTAAAGTCTCATAGGTTGTTGTAATTCATTCAGTTTCATACCAATTTTTTTTTATTTTATAATAGCTTATTTTTATTGAGGATCAGAAGTTAATATACGGTTAACATTATTTCTGCACACATCTTTCCAACAATACCCCCATGGCCTGAGCACTTCTTACCTTCACAGTAGCCCAAGGGCCCCTTTCATAATAGCTCAATCCAGGGCCTATTTTAGTAACATAGGATTGAAACATAAACCAATCAGATTTGTACAAGTACAACAATTTTAACCAATGGGAGCATAAACACATTTTGATGGCGGGAAGGATAAAGAGGAACCTGGCAGGATGGGGGGGAGGGGAAGCAAATTCTTAAACAAATAGCTAATTGATATTTATGCAAATACAATTATTTGTTTAGCCTATTTTCCATTTAGATCTATCTTTTGTGCAAGCAATAAGGATCATAATTTAAACTTTACAAAAACATATCTATAACTACATGCTTGAGAGCAGTTACAAAAAAGGTTCCATGGAAAGGTTAAGGCATCTGGTTAAGCCAGATTCTTTGTGCTGAGCTAAATTTATTTGCAGAGTTTTCTGTTGGTTCAGGGCTATGCAAACTTTTGTGGCTTGAATCAGACAGGCGGTGGAAAATTCATTCAGAGTTCCTTTGATATGTGGGGTGCTCGATCTCCCACATCTCCCCCTGTTTAGTATACAATATAGAAGGGACAGACGTGCCTCGGTGGACTGGCCACACTGGGTGAAGAGGTGTGGGGCTTCCAGTCACCGCATCTGCTACCCTTGATTCAGCCGTTTCCAAAGCTTGGCAAGACACAGATTGAGGTCTATGCGCCAGCTCCTCGATAACTTCAAACTTAAGTGGCGGAGAGTTGGCAGGAGGGGAGATGTCAGGTGTCAGCTGGTCTTCTGAGGTGCATAGTTGTTGGTACAGAACTTTTGAGTCCTTTCTGGTTGCTTCATCCACTTGATTCTTTACGAAGGTGGTGAGTTTGCGAAAAGCCCAAGGACCAAAGGAAACTAGCAACATAAAGCCAATGAAGGGCCCCAAATAGGTTGGGAGCACTGTTGTTATCCATGGAGTGGTAGAAAACCAATTTTTGTACCAGCTCTCACTCTGCTCTATATCTTTTTGTCTATTTACTAAATTATCCTCTATGTGTTGAATGCTATCTCTAGCTAAGCCGAATTTATTTTAAAAAGCAACCTTTTACTCTAAGGATGACACAAATTCCCCCCTCCCTCAAAAAAAAATTTTATACCAATTTTTAAAGATGCAAATAGAGCAACCACTATACATTTAGAGTATTACTGATAGAAATAATAATAGATTTAGGAATTTTTTTTTAATTTTTGGACCACACCATTGACACTGGCTATGGGTTACTCCTGGATATGGGCTCAGAAATTGCTCCTGGCTTGGGGGACCATATGGGACTCCAGGGGATCTAACCACGGTACATCCTAGGTTAGCATGTGCAAGGCAAGTGCTCTACTACTTGTGCCACCACTTCGGCCCCAAGATTTGGAAAAGTTTTTAAAACCCAAGTCTAATTTTTGTCTTCTAAGATTCCTTATTCTTAGATTTCAACTTTAGCCATTATTGTATAACTATGTTATAACATAATTATCCTTAGTGGGAAATTATAGACTTATGCTGAATTATCTATTAAAATTCTTCCAATTTGTGGGGCAGGAGTGATAGTACAGTGGTTAGGGTACTTGCTTTGGATGAAGTAGATCCAGTTTTGATGCTGCAGTACCTCCATAGATCCTCTGAGCCCACCATAAGTGATCCCTAAGTGCAAAGCCAAGAGTAAGTCCTGAGTACCACTCAGGTTCAAAAATAAAAACAGAAAGAAAGAAATAACTTTCTTAAAATTAATCATTATGTTATACTTTGTGTATTTTCTATGACTGTTTTAGAACATAGCTCTGATTTTTGGTTCTACTTTAAAATTAATTTTCTTTGAGAAATGTTCTCTAACCAATTAAGGCTTTTTACTTTATTTTATTTGTTTTATTTTCTCTTCATTTGTATTTTTCATAGCTATGTAGATTATTTTTAAGTTTTTGTCACCACTTATTTTCTTTTTAAACCCAAGAATTTTATTCATAAATAGGGTTGCACAAGCAAGAAGTAAAAGTCAAGCTCATCTTGTTTCCATCTTGCATTTGCTGCATACCAGCAATATTTTCTTAGTGTCTATTTATGCCAAGTATATCTTCTGGTGATAGAAATGTAACAGTGAACAAAGCACATAGTGATTTCATGGGTCTTATGTTTAGTGAAACAGGAAGGAAAAAAACAATAAATCTATGTTCTGTCATTTTTAGTTACAATAAAGACAAAATAGGGTATGAAGATAAAGAGACTAGATTGGAATAAGGATAGTAATCTCAAAACGGTGTCAAGAAGTCCTCTATGAAGTGATGATATTTGAGCTATAATAATAGAAGAGAGAGGAAAACATGGGATCGGAGAGTCCTCAAAGGATAGTAAATGCAAAACCCTTGAATAAGTAAGTAATGCATTTGAGGAATAGGTACAGCAGTATTAGGCAGGCAAGACAGAAAGTATAACATGTGAGTTCAACAGATTTATAGGGATCAGATCACAGAAGACAATACAAAGTCACAATCCTCCAAAACATAGCACATGGGGTTGGTGTTTAATGAGCATATATAACAGTAAAAGTTATATATGTATATATATGCCTATTTATCAATAGTATAATCTGATTACATGTTATTTATTGTTAAAATATATTGGGTAGTGGATCGAGCCTTTGTTGCCTTTAGAATCACCTAGAATCACCTTTAGAATCACCTAGGGACCATGTAAAAATACTGACCTAATTCACATGGTAGACACTGGCATTAGAATCTCTGTGGGTGGTATCTGTAATTTTAAACTTCCTTGGGTGATTTCATACTAGTGTAAGCTTTATTAATGTAGAACAATGATTCTCAAAGTATGCCCACCAACCAATGAAACAGGATTTACTTTAAGAGTATCAAACTCTCCAATCCCATCTAATACCCAAATGAATCAAAAACTCTAAGTATCCTTAAGCAATATGTGTTTTAAGAAATCTTGCAGGTATCTAACAAGGTGCTAACTTTGAAGAAGTTTTAAAGAATGGGCTACATACAATTAAGATAAATAATACCTTTGTGCTGTTAATTGTCTACGTTTCTTTATAGTGCTTATTTGTGGTCTGGAAGAATGTCTAAATTTTTAAATTCTTTTTAAATCTATTTATTTATAAGAAAAAAAACAATGTTTAAACTTTTATCATTTTGGACACTAATTTTTGGATTAAACTTATTCTTATATAGCTTTACTTAAATAAAATGTTACTCTGGGTAAACTATTAAGTGATGTTTCTTAGGTGCTTTTCACTATTCAAACTATTTTGTTGACTAAATGGGACATTTTAAAGAATGGTTGATGTTAGGAAACACATCAAGAAAAAATGGAAATAGGTTGATGACTCAGAATTTGTTCTTATGTCTCAAATTATCATTGGTAACCATTTAATCTATGTCAATAAGATAAACAACATGTTTAACAATATTTTAATTATCCTAAATATGATTTTCTCTTCTTATTTAGGAGCTTGAAAAATATATATACATAGATGTGCATATATTTCTTTTACTATATATATACTATATATATAGTAATTATATAGAATTATAGAATCAATATAGTATATATATATACTATATTGATTCTATAATTCCGAAAACTGAAATAATGATTTCTATACTTATAAATTTGAGCCATTGTCAATATTTGCAATAGTAGGAGTGGAAACTTTTGCAGATGCTTTCTTTTCTCCTTAAAAATTAAAAGACTTGGGGCCAGAGCGGTGGTGCAATGGGTAAGGCATCTTCTTTGCCTGCGCTAGCCTAGGATGGACCCGGTTTGATCCCCTGACGACGTCCCATATGGTCTCCCCAAGCCAGGAGCAATTTCTGAGGGCATAGCTACGAATAACCCCTGAGAGTCACTTCGTGTGGCCCAAGAAACACACCCCCCAATTCAAAGTCTTGATGATTACGTTTCTATCTATTATCATTCTTCAAGAGATGGAAAATCTCATCATTTTTCAGCCTCTAGAGCATTTTCTTTAACAAAAAAATTTTTTTCGGGGGGGTTTTTGGGTCACACCCAGCAGTGCTCAGGGGTTACTCCTGGCTCTATGCTCAGAAATCGCTCCTGGCAGGCTCAGGGGACCATATAGGATGCCGGGATTCGAACCACAGTCCTTCTGCATGAAAGGCAAATGCCTTACCTTCATGCTATCTCTACGGCCTCCCTTTAACAAAAATTTAATATTAATCTATACACTGAAGTTTTTCAGTGTATAATAATGAATGAGAGAAAGTAAATTATATTGAGAGCTCAGGGTCTGCTGCTGAAAGCCCCAGTTTGAGAAATATGCTGCTGGTTTTACTACTCTTATCAATCCACTGAATTCATTCAGATTTAAGAACATAGGGTAAACGTCTTCTGTTATCCTGCTATACCAGTTTTCTATTATATAGAAAAATCAGCTTTTTTATAAAGGCTTACCCAGAGGCAATACCAGATATTGTCTGCAAAGTGAAGGAATATATATATATATATATTTGGAGCACTTGAATAATATTAGTATTTTTGTTGAGAACAGGAGAAAAAAATCACTACAAAAGTAAGGATAATGTAACTTTAAAGGAGAATGTTTACATGCCACAGGATTTCATTCAGTTCGGTGAAAAAGACATTCACAAAATAGTAGCACTTTAGATAGAGCATGTTACTACAGAAAGTATGTCTTGCTATCTTGTCTGTCCTCATACGTTTCTTATGTATGAATTTATTCAACTTTGCTGAAATCTGCAACCACACATCAAATGTCTGCAGGATATTAAGGTGAACACAATCAATATATTATTCAGTCAAGCAGTATATTTTCTTAGTTTTCTTACATATTTATTTCTTTTTCTAGATAAACATATCCTTTCTAGGTAGATGACTATAACCTTTGCAATGTTATATTGCCCTCCAGGTACTGCTTCTTTTGATAGCATTATTTCCTTGAATTTCAAATTCTTCTCATCTGAAAATCAACTTCAGCTAGAGTCTTTTTTTACCCTTTCCAGATTTCTTTTCATCCCACATATAGTAGTGTCATTTATTGTAGTTCTACATAGTTTGATCTCTTAATTTTGATTTCTTGTACCATTAGTAGCATAAAACTGTCAAGTATATCTTTTCTTTGCATATAACAATGCCGTATTATCGTATTTTACTATTCCCTGACATTTCTTAGAAACCTCGTGACTAGCACTCACTGTTATTGGACAAGTACAAATTAGTATAACATACTAAAAACTCCCCACAAAACTCATGTATAGTGAGTTCCAAAACCAATATAAATCTTATTTTTAATATATTAAAGTATTAGGACACATTAAAACTGAAAAAATTATGACAGCCTTAGAATGTATCAGGAAATATTCTCTTAGAACATACAGGAAACAATTACATTTTCTTGCAACTTGTATTAGCTGTTTATGAGAAAAGCACCTGCATTTTGTGGGCAGTCAAAAATGTCTTTTTAGAAAAGTGTCTTTGTAGAAGTGGAATAGGAAAGTTTGAGCTTCACTTACAACTATGGAAAGCAGAGAACAATGATGGTAGGAATTGTAGATCTTGTAAGAGAAAGAGCAACTTTTTGTGGGGACTAACGTTTCTAAAATTTTAGTGATGTCCATCAATAATCAAAAAAGCCTCACATAGAGTAAAAAGCAATATTTAATAAAAATATGTGATGCTGGAACAAAGAAAAGTCATGTAGATTAATAGGATAGACATCCAGAAACAAATAAGTATAAATGGATATATATTTATGAGAGTCAAATTTACAGTAGTAAAGCAAAAACATCTTCAAAATCAAGTGGGATAAACTGGATGATCATATGCAACAACAAAACATGATACAAGAAATTTTTTTTTTAGGTTCTTAAAAATAAAAATTTAATTTTATAGCTTTTGACAAATATAAACCTCAAAGTGAAGCTATATTTAGAAATTTATTCAGCCTAAAATAGTCAGATATAATATATATTTTTTTTCTGTGTAAGTTTTTTTTTTAATATAATTTTTATTTTGATCATAGTGTCTTACATATTGTTGACAATAACATTTTAGGTACATATTTACATAAAATCAGGGGGGATTCCCATCCCCAAATTGTCCTCCCTACCCCTCCGTTGTTGTCCTACTTCCCATTTCCTCTTCCCTCACCCCCAGGGCGGCTAGAATATGTGGTCCCCTCTGTATCCAACCCACTACTTAGTAGTCTTGCACCTGTTTGGTCTTGATGCCTCCCTTATCTCCCCCTCTAACTTTAGGCAGGACTAGCTAGTTCAAGTTGCGTGGTTTTGCCTGAGAAGGAGAAGATAAATGAACTGGGGTAAGAGTCTAATACTCCCAAAATGGGTGGAATCCTTCTAGAGGCTCTCATCATCGATTTGGGAGATGAAGGAGAGAAAGAAGGTGAAACACTCCACCAGTACCAAAAAAAGTGTCAATTATCCAGTGAGGACTCCAGCTATATCGATAAGCACCACAAAAAAAAAAAAAACAGCCGAGAAACAAAGCAAAACAGACAGACAAACAAACAAACAAAAAACAGAACAAAAACAAACAAACAAACCAAAAACACGCCATGGTCTTGAAATAAGAAACATGGCATAGCACATAACGAGGGAAAAGAAAAGAATAGAAAAAAATAAGTATAATTGGGGACGACGATTTCAATAATCACACCCAAACAGAGAAATCGACCAAAATAGATAGGTAAATAAAAATAATAATAACAATAATAAATGAAGGTAAAAGATATATATGTATATATATATACACACACATATATATACATATATATAAAATACCAAGTTTTTGTGCTTTTTGTATTTTTGTTTTTTCCCCTCCTGCCCTGGCACAGTAAATATTGGGGTCATTCGAAAAGGAATTCACATGGCCTAAGAAATATGGGGTTTCTCCGTCCTTGGAGTATACTGTCATGGGATCAGCTCCAGACTTTGCTCAGGATCATTTATTCTCCTGGTGGTGTTTTTTGGTGTGTGGAAGACTTCTGTTCTGTCCAGGGTGATACACTCAGAGCTCTGTGTTTAGAGGTCTCAGTATCTGCACAGATCCTGAGGTAGGACTTATGGTGAAGTCAGTCTTTGTGGTTCTAGAGGTTCTGTTACCTCAGTGTCGTTTTAGTCCATCTTCTGTGGTTGGTGACCTTGGTCTTTGCACTGAACCTAGGATGGCACCTAGGTTAGCGTCTTTCTTTGTGCTTCCAGAAGGCCCATTCTGTTGCAGTTGTCTCTGTCAGACCTTTGGGACTGGGGATCATGCTTATTGTGCAAGTCATAGTTCAAACCCTAAACTAGGGCTTTTTTATTGGTCCCAAGATGTATACTGTCTGGTCGTGGTTCTAGTAGCCAGTCATCTGTAAGTCACGATCTTGGCTTTTGGACCTACCAAAGGGTGCCAAGTCTTCTGGTTTTGTCTTGTCGTTAGCTGGTAAGGTAGGCTAATCTGCTCTAAGGTCAAGTTGTTCACATTTTCCTCTTTGTCAGGATATCATGTTAGAGCTGGTCCTTGTTGTTGACCCCGCAGTATTAAGGCTGTTCCGGATAGAGTTTGTTTCCTGTAGCTGTTGTGAAGAGCTGTGCCGATTCTATGTCTGGGATCCAGGGTTCAAGGCTGGATGAATGGCATCTAATCATCTGAGGTCTAAGTGATTCCACATGACATATTTTCAAGGTAGGAGATACCCCTGTATTGTAAACAACTATGAGTTCCTATCTCTAGTAGATAAGAGCTCTTTTTTTATATGTAAGGTTTCCCCATTATTTAGTGTGTCTTTGCAGGGGGAGGTGGAGCCACATTGTATTGTCGGTGTGGTTGGGGGTGGACAGAGGGGATAACAGACACAGGTCACATACCCAAAAATGATAAAAAAAAATATAATAATAATAATAATAAAATAAAATAAAATAAATAAAAACGTATGTGCTCACAAATGTATATATAGGACCAACATTTAAAAAAATAAATAAATAAATAAATAAATAAATAAATTTAAGAGGAAAAAAAAAAAAAAGAACGAAAATGAGTTAGCGAAGTTTTTAAAGGACCAAAGTGGTGCAAAAGACTACCTTACATTTGGGGGAGAGCAGATAACGAAGTGGTGTATTACAGGTCTTATGCCTATGTTGGAAGTACAGTTTTTCCCATTGTCTTTTGGGTTTTTCTTGTGATGTGTGGGTTCCCAGGCATCTTCCTATCACACCCCCTGACCTTCTTCAGGTTGGTAAAAATTTGCGGCAGGGAGGTCTTGGAAGAGTTCTTGCATTGGGGATACTTTTGGACCTAGGTCCGGTTTCAAGAAACAGTCCATGTTAGGGGGAGTTGGTAGGGAGGGCCTCGCAGCATGAGTCCGCAGGGGAGTTGGCTGTCTTTTCTTGCCCGGGACGAGGTGTGGGTTTGACTGGGTGTCCCTTCTCTTGGGTGCTGGGTACTGGTTCGTTGGGGTAGGAGGTCGATCTTGTTGCCTAATAGATTAAGGACTGAGGGTGAAGTGTTTTAATATAGAGGGAGGTCTGGATGGGTTTGAGGGGTGGAGGGATAGTTCCAGAGGGGGGAAAGGGTAAGGTGTATGGAAGGGGTAGGGAGGGAGAAAAGAGAAAAATACATTAGAAAGAAAGGGAGAAGAGAAAGGATAGAAAGTAAAGAAAAGAATAGAAAAGAAAAAAATAACCAAGAAAGTGGTGAGAAGAGAGGAGAAAATAGCAAGGGAATGCTGGTTTGCTTGAATGTGTTCAGTGAATAGAGCATGTAGTTTGGGTCTGTACGTCGCTGTTACTGCTTCGGTGGTCTGACTGGTCACGTGCTTGAAACCCTAAAAGAAGGTAAACCTAGGGATAAAGTGTATGTTAAAGAGTTTTCTCAGGGCCAACTCGTAGTGTAAACTGGGTATGGTATCTCGTGTGGTATCCCGAGTTGCCATCTTAGCTTGTCCGCCCTTTGTATCCAAGAACGCCTGTGGACAGAAAAGCTGAGAGGTTATTTTAAATATAGTAAGATAGAGGCATTAATACGTAGTTTTATGGGATGTTTCCATTGGAGCCAGTGGTTTGCCTTGGTATTCTTTACCTGTGTTCCTGTATACGATCTCTACATGATTATTATGGGCCATTATTGTAGAAGGTTAATTACGTACCTGTTCTCTCTATGCTGCTGTTCTGGTGTTGCTGTTTTCTTTGTGGTATAATGTGTAGTCGCGAGTTTGTGTTGTTCCTTTTTCATGTGTTTTGGGCACTGTTCCGAGGTATATGTTGACTATTACAGTGGTTGGAGTTTCTACCCTGTTAGACCCTGTTATTTGATTGTTAAGTATTAGTTGTGATTGAGATGTATGTTCTATGTGCTTCAGAATAGTGCTACCATTCTGTGTTTATCTTTTGTCTTCTGACTTACTTCGTTTAACATAACATGATCTAAGTCCATCCACGTTGCTGCAAAATCTGTGATTGTATCATTTCTGACTGCCATGTAATATTCCATTGTGTATAGATACCACATCTTAATGATCCATTCATCTGTTGTTGGACATCGCGGTTGGTTCCAAGATTTGGCTATTATACTGAGTGCTGCGATAAATAGTGGGGTGCACACGTATTTTGGAATGAATGTTCTTCCAACTTGGGGGTATATACCTAGGAGTGCAATTGCTGGGTCAAAAGGGAGCTCAATTCTGAGTTCTTTGAGTACTCTCCAGACTGTTCTCCATAGATGTTGGACTAGGGGGCATTCCCACCAGCAGTGGATGAGAGTTCCCTTCATACCGCATCCACGCCAACAAAGATTGTTCTCAGTATTTTTGATGTGAGCCATCCTCACTGGTGTAAGGTGGTATCTCATTGTTGTCTTGATTTGGATCTCTCTGATGATGAGTGAAGGTGAGCATGTTTTCATGTGTTTGTTAGCCATCCTTCTGTCATCCTCAGAGAAGTGTCTATTCATTTCTTCTCCCCATTTTTTTATGGCTTTGTTTGGTTTTGAGGGGCTCAGTTTTCTGAGTGCTTTGTAAGTTCTAGATATCAGCCCTTTATCTGATATGTCTAGTGAAAAGATTTTTTCCCATTCTGTTAACTGTCTTCTTGCATTAAGTAAGGTTTCTTTCGCCATGCAGAAGCTTTTTAGTTTGATGTAGTCCCATTTGTTTATGTTTGCTGCTAAGGTTCTTGCCATTGGTGCTCCATTCTCAAAGACCTTTTTGATATATAGGTCTTCGAGTGTTCTCCCTATTTTATTCTCAATAAACTTTATAGATTCGGGTCTGATTTCAAGGTCTTTGATCCATTTTGAGTTGACTTTTGTATAAGGAGTGAGGTATGGGTTGATTTTCACTTTCGTACATGTGGTTTTCCAGTTGTGCCAACACCATTTGTTGAATAGGCTTTCTTTGTTCCATTTCAGATTCTTGCCTCTTTTATCAAATATTAGTTGACTGTATATCTGGGGGTTTATGTCTGGGAATTCTGTCCTGACCCACTGGTCTGAAGTCCTGTCTCTGTTCCAGTACCATGCTGTTTTGATTACTATGGCTTTATAGTATAATTTCAAGTTAGGTAAGGAGATTCCACCTAGCTTCTTGTTTTTCAGTATGTGTTTGGCTATCCTGGGTCTTTTGTGGTTCCAGATGAATTTTGTTAATGATTGTTCTAATTCTTTAAAGAATTGTGTCTGGATTTGGATAGGGATTGCATTAAATCTATATAGGAGTTTGGGTAGGATAGTCATTTTGATTATGTTAATTCTACCTATCCATGAGCATGGGATGTTCTTCCATTTCTTTAGATCGTCTTCAATTTCTTTCTGGAGTGTTTTGAAGTTTTCCTGGTATAGGTCTTTCACTTCTCTTGTAAGGTTGATTCCTAGATACCTGGTATTTTTTGATACTATCTTAAATGGAATTGTATTTTTAATCTCTCTCTCCTCAACTTCATTTTTTGTATATAGAAACGCTACTGTCTTTTGTGTATTGACTTTGTATCCAGCCACTTTGCTGTATTGGCTGATTGTTTCTAGGAGTTTTACTGTGGACTCTTTAGGGTTTTTAATGTATATCATCATATCGTCGGCAAATAGAGATAGCTTGTGTTCCTCTTTCCCTATTTGAATTCCTTTGATTCCCTTCTCTTGTCGGATTGCTATTGCTAGGACTTCTAAGGTTATATTGAATAAGAGTGGAGAGAGTGGACAGCCTTGTCTAGTTCCTGACCTTAGTGGGAATGCTTCTAGTTTCTCGCCATTAAGTATAATGTTGGCTGTTGGCTTTTCATACATAGCTGTAACTATCTTGAGGAAAGTTCCTTCTAACCCTATTTTTCTGAGTGTCTTTAACATGAAAGGATGTTGGATTTTGTCAAATGCCTTCTCTGCATCGATTGATATGATCATGTGGTTTTTGTCTTTCGTGTTGTTGATGTGATGTATCAAATTGATTGATTTGCGTATGTTGAACCAACCTTGCATTCCTGGTATGAATCCCACTTGGTCGTGATGTATGATCTTTTTGATGAAGTGCTGAATTCGGTTTGCTAAGATTTTGTTAAGTATCTTTGCATCTATGTTCATTAGTGAGATTGGTCTGTAGTTTTCTTTTTTGGTGGTGTCTTTGCCTTCTTTGGGAATGAGTGTGATATTAGCCTCATAAAAAGAGTTGGGGAGGATTCCTGTTTTTTCTATGGTTTGGAAAAGCCTATGGAAAAGTGGTAGTAAGTCTTCTTGAAATGTTTGATAGAATTCACTTGTAAATCCATCTGGGCCTGGGCTTTTGTTCTTAGGGAGTTTTTTAATTACGTCTTCAATTTCCTCTGAGGTGATTGGTCTGTTTAGGCTTTCTAGATCTTCCTTTTCCAGTCTTGGAAGAGGGTGTTTGTCTAAGAATCTGTCGATTTCTACTGGGTTCTCTAGCCTAGTTGAGTATAGTTGTTCATAGTATGATCTCATGATATGTTGTATTTCTTGGGGTTCTGTTGTAATCTCTCCCCTTTCATTTGTGATCCTGCTGATTTGGGTGTTTTCCCTCTTTTTTTTGGTGAGTTTTGCCAATGGTTTGTCTATCTTGTTTATTTTTTCGAAAAACCAACTCCTGGTCTCATTGATTTTTTGTATTGTTTTCTTGGTTTCGATGTTGTTTATTTCTGCTCTGGTTTTTATTATTTCTTGCCTTCTGGTTGTGGTTGGATTTCTCTGTTGCTGTTGTTCCAATTCTTTGAGGTGATCTTTTAAACTGTTGGTTTTTTTTATTTTCCTGTTTCTTGACATAGGCCTCTATTGCTATGAGTTTCCCCCTAATTACTGCTTTTGCTGTGTCCCATAAATTTTGACATGTTTTCTCTTCATTGTCATTTGTCTCAAGGAATCTTTTTATTTCTTCCTTGAGTTGTTCTTTGATCCAGCTGTTGTTGAGCAGGATGTTGTTTAATCTCCAGGTACTAGTTTTTCTCCATTGCTTCTTCTTGACATCAATTTTAACCTCTGTTGCATAGTGATCTGAAAGGGTACTTCTTATGATCCTTACCTTTGTGGTCTTATATAGGTTGGCTTTGTATCCTAATACATGGTCTATTCTGGAGAAGGTTCCATGTGGGTTTGAGAAGAATGTGTATTCTGCTTTCTGGGGATGGAGGGCTCTATATAAATCTATTAGCCCTAAATCTTCTAATTTTTCATTTAGAGCTCTTATTTCTTTGTTATTTTTCTGTTTGGTGGATCTGTCCAGTGGTGATAGTGGAGTATTGAGGTCCCCTACTATTATCACATTTCCCTTCATGTGTTTCTCCAGGTTTGCCAGTAGTTGCCTCACATATTTTGCTGACTCTACATTAGGTGCATAGATATTGATCAGGGTTAGTGTTTCTTGATCTAATGTTCCCCTGATCAGTAAGTAGTGTCCCTCTTTGTCTCTGATCACTTTCTTGAGGTTGAATACAATTTGGTCTGATATAAGAATGGCTGTCCCTGCTCTTTTTTGTTTTCCATTGGCCTGAATAATTACTTTCCATCCTTTTATTCTAAGCCTGTGCTTATCTTGTAGCTGTAGGTGTGTTTCTTGCAGACAGCAGAAGTCCGGTTTATTTTTCCTAACCCAGTTCTCTACTATGTGTCTTTTAAATGGAGAGTTTAGTCCGTTCACATTTAGGGAAATTATTGATAGAGAGGACTGTTGTGCAGTTGTATTGTGTGCAGTGGTTGTTGTTACAATCGGGGGTTTGGATTGTGTAATTCATCTCTGAGTAAGTCGCTTAGGATCGGCTTAGTTTGCACAAATAGTTCAAGTTCGTTCATGTTTGAGAATGTTTTTAGTCTGCCCTCCCATATGAATGATAGTTTTGCTGGGTATTGGACCCTGGGTTGGAAGTTTCTTTCATTCAGTCGTGTAAATATGTCATTCCACTGTCTTCTTGCTTGAATTATTTCAAATGGAAGATCCGGTTTGATTCTTATGTCCTTTCCTTTGTACTTGAGGTTTTTTTCTCCCTTATTGCTTTTAGGAGATCCTCTTTCTCTTTGTTTTTTTGCCATTTGGATTATTATGTGTCTTGGTGTGGGTTTATTAGGGTCTATTTTATTAGGGACTCTCTTGACTTCCTGGATTTGTCCTGAAGTGTCTTTCCAGAGTGTGGGGAAGTTCTCTGTTATTATCTCCCTGACTACCTGTTCTTCCCCCTTCCCTATTTCCTCCCCTTCTGGTATACCCACAATTCTTAGATTGTTTCTTTTGTCTTTGTTCATTAGATATTGGATTTTTCCTTCCAGTGCTTTGCCTTTTATTTCTTTGTTGGTTTCTTGATCTTTTTTTGATTGTAGTTTTCCTTCGAGTTCTTCGATGTGCTTCTCCAACTCTGTGTTTCTGCTCATAAGACTTGCTACTTTGTCTTTTAAGTCCTTCACTTCTTTTTGTATGGAATCTTTCATGTTCTTTGACATTTCTTCTTTAATTTGGCTGATTCGTTCGTCCATGGATTTCTTATACTCGGTTGCTAGGGTTTCTTTCAATTCTTTTATTAATTCTTGCATTTCCTTCCTCATGACAGCTTTTAGGTCTTCTTCCCGTGGATCTGTGCGTTTTGGTGGACTTGGAAATTTGATAGGGTTTGTCATGGTGTCTCCAGTTATTAGCGATTTCCTTGCTTTACGCATTGTTCTTTGTATTTAATGGTGTATTTTGGAGTGCTGTGGCTTCTAATTTTGGCCTTCTTTGACCCCTTCCTGAAGGTGTTTCTAGAGGGGCCTGTTGGGTGAGTTTGTTGAGCCTAGCCCTTTCTCCTCCCCTTTGCTTCCTAGAGTTCAGCCTTCCTGCTGTGGGTCTTTTCCCTTTTCTGCTCCTTATTTCTGTCAGCGGTGCAGTTCCACTCCTGGCCACAATGGTTACTGGCGCTGTTGAGCCTAGCTCTCAATCCCCCCTCCTTTCTCTGGGAGTCAATGGATTTCCGCCCCCTCCAAACCTCCCTTGAAGGAGTTCCCTCAGTCTACCCTTTCAGGCTCTGCCCTCACCCTTGGGGAGTCCCTGATCCGCTCCAGGGCCCAAGGGGGTGGATTGCTCTAGGTCACCTGAGAGTCCAGATAGCTGGCCCTATCTCCCCCGACTATTCCGGTTGCTCAACTTGCCTTTCCAGGCGCCCACCCGGGGGAAGGGACTCACTGGGTGGGGGGGGGGAGTCGGTCCTGACGACAAGGAAACAAAGTCTCACCCAAGCCGCACAGGAAACAAAGTCTCCCCCAGGCCGCACAAGGGAGCAAAACTCTCACCCAAGCCCCACAGGGAACCAAGTTTCCTCCGAGCCGCACAAGGGAGCAAAACTCTCACCCAAGCCGCACAGAAAACCCTGTCTCCCCCGAGCTGCACAAGGGAGCAAAACTCTCACCCAAGCCGCACAGAAAACCCTGTCTCCCCCGAGCCGCACAAGGGAGCAAAACTCTCACCCAAGCCGCACAGGGAACCAAGTTTCCCCCAAGCCGCACAAGGGAGCAAAACTCTCACCCAAGCCGCACAGAAAACCCTGTCTCCCCCGAGCCGCACAAGGGAGCAAAACTCTCACCCAAGCCCCACAGGGAACCAAGTTTCCCCCAAGCTGCACAAGGGAGCAAAACTCTCACCCAAGCCGCACAGAAAACCCTGTCTCCCCCGAGCCGCACAAGGGAGCAAAACTCTCACCCAAGCCGCACAGGGAACCCTGTCTCCCCCGAGCTGCACAAGGGAGCAAAACTCTCACCCAAGCCGCACAGGGAACCAAGTTTCCCCCAAGCCGCACAAGGAAGCAAAACTCTCACCCAAGCTGCACAGAAAACCCTGTCTCCCCCGAGCCGCACAAGGGAGCAAAACTCTCACCCAAGCCGCACAGGGAACCAAGTTTCCCCCAAGCCGCACAAGGGAGCAAAACTCTCACCCAAGCCGCACAGGGAACCAAGTTTCCCCCAAGCCGCACAAGGGAGCAAAACTCTCACCCAAGCCGCACAGAAAACCCTGTCTCCCCCGAGCCGCACAAGGGAGCAAAACTCTCACCCAAGCCGCACAGGGAACCAAGTTTCCCCCAAGCCGCACAAGGGAGCAAAACTCTCACCCAAGCCGCACAGGGAACCCTGTCTCCCCCGAGCCGCACAAGGGAGCAAAACTCTCACCCAAGCCGCACAGGGAACCCTGTCTCCCCCGAGCCGCACAAGGGAGCAAAACTCTCACCCAAGCCGCACAGAAAACCCTGTCTCCCCCGAGCCGCACAAGGGAGGCGATACAAGAAATTTATGTAAAATCATACAGAGAAATTAATAAAATGGATCAAAAACCTGAAATCATAAAAGATATAGAAGAAATCATAAACGATAGATAAAATAATAAAGAGACTTAAATCTCAGAGATGTAGTTGGAAAAGGAAGTCAAATGGAAAGTGAACAAAAGCAGAAATCAAAAAATGGGACTATATCAGATTGCAAAAAAATATCATGTAGTCAAAATAAAAAGTAGCACAAACAGAAACAAAACTGCAAATTGGGAAAGACATTTGTACTTCTTATTTAAGCATTGATACTAAAAATAAAAAAAGAAATTCACAGAAATCAATAACAGAAAATCTAACAAGTCAAATCATATTATGTATACAATTTGATATAAAATTTACATATGTACCAAAAGCAAATTTAAAAAAGCTCAATATCACGTCACTAGAAATGCAAATCAAAATCACATTTAAGATATCAACCTCAAACCAGTGAAAAATTAACTGTGGATCTTTCTATGTTTGTGAGAGAAAAAGGGAAGAGGAGAGGGAAGCACACACAAAGGTCAATCCTCGTTCTACTTTAAGGGCATGGCAGACCATATGGGATGCAGATCTAACCTTGGTAATTGGTTTCATGGAAGGCAAGCACCCTATCCAATGTTTTATCTCTCCAGTTCCTTTGGAAATATTAAAAAAAAAAATCTCGATTCCCAAGGCCAGTCACATAGTAAGGGATTAAGAGAATGTGGTTTATCTCATTGCATTACAATTATATCTCTTATTGCAGTGCTGTGATATCATGACACATTATTGCTAGAAAAAACAGAATTGATTTTTCCCCTAAGACTCTTACTTTTCTAGTCAGTTGCTTTTTGTTATTTTAATGGGAATGTAAAACGTTGTGCAGTGATGTAAACTTTTCTCCACATTTTAATTTTTTTTTGCTACAGAACATGATTGTTATATTGACTTCCCAAATTATTAAATACGATATGCAGATTCCATTTCTGTTAAATATTTCTCAGAGTATAAAACTGCTTAACAACTTGCCTGACTATACTTAATAAGAAAACTAAGATTTGATAAAGTTTATTACATCAGTGATAGACAAAACTAGAAAGTGAGCATTTTGTTGAAAGTTGAAAAAGTTAATTACATATAGCTAAGAAT